>NW_027112014.1:981062-989367 GCF_000696795.3 Halyomorpha halys
TTTTACTGGCACAACAGCCGCATGAAGCTGCCCATGGCCTGCTCAACGGGCGCCAATCATCTTTCTCTATCTTCTGTAAGGGTAACTGTGATCCTCAGTTTTCGCAGATCCCGCCTCACAGCATCCTTCCATCGGCCCTTCGGCCTACCACGTTGCCGCACACCATCCGGAACGTAACTGTACAGATTATGAGTCACTCTTTCCTCGCTCATTCTCATTATATGGCGATTTAAGCCTCTGTATCGTTATGAACGAGTAGATGCCATATTCCTTATAGAGCTCAAAAAGTTGACCATTTTTCCTTCTTCGCCAATTACCGTTCTCGCATACAGGCTCTAAGATTCTACTCAGAATTACTCTTTCAAAGCTGTCTAGCAGGTTAAAGCTTTTATTACTTAACGTTCAAGTTTCTCCACCGTATGTGACGACTGGCCTTATCAACGTTTTGTACAGGGTGAACTTGGTGGTACGGCCAACAAGTTTGCTTTTGATTAACCTTACAATGGAGAAATAGGATCTATTCCCAGCAGCAATTCTGCTTTTAACTTCTTCTTCCTCATCCTGGTTCTCATTGATAATAGAACCAAGGTAAGATAAACTTCTTACCACTTCGAAATTATAGGAGACTCATCCTCTGGTCCAGAGGCTTCTTACCCAACAGCATAATCTAGGTTTCCCCTCATTAATATGCAGGCCCATCCTTTTTGCTTCGACATCCATCGCTTCGAAGGCAGTCCTAATGCTCTGCACGGATCTACCGATGATGACAACGTCGTCTGCATAGGCCAGACCATAGGCCATAGGCCAACTTGGGTCATCTTTGTGTATACTGTTCCTTCCAGATTTGTTCCTGCTCTATTTATGATTGCTTGTAGAGCAACACTAAACAAGAGAAGAGCTATTGGGTCACCCTGTCACCCTGTCTAAGGCCACATTTCACTTTTAGGGATGTAGACCAATTAATTGATTAATTGAATACAGTCGAAAGTTTAATATTATTTAATAATATATTAATACTACATTAATATATTTTGTTATTTATACAGTGGAATAATGATTGAATCAACTGATTGATATATATAAATATTTAGTTCGCAGCGTTAAATAAGATTATATAATAAAAATATATATTAAGAAAATAGAAATAACTTCAATACGACTCAGACAATCTACACAAAACTTGGATGTGGTTTGGCGTTCTATAAACTGCACCATAAGGCACAAACCAATCAAGTAAATTAAAACTTAAGGAGTAAAATAAAACGTTCGAAATATTTTTCTTTATTTGTAACCAATATTTCGCCCTTGTATTGGCATTAAGTCTAAATGATGTTGATTTAGGTTAAAACATCTTTCATGATATAATAAAATATAAACAAAATTCAAAGTGAACTAGCATAAATTCTATATTGTTTTTAATAATATGGGTGAAAGCTCAATAAACTGTATCTGTATGACTTTTTTTTTGTCTTGCAGGTAATTTAATCACAACACAAATTACACTATCAAAATATGAAAATCGAATAAATCGATTGGTATATAATAATAATAATGAAGTAAATGTATACTTTCTTAGCTAAGGGTCAAAAAATTGGACATAAATTTTTTTTTAGTGAAGAAACCAGATTTTTTTTTAATTCATAATATTATCGTCATTAATAATCCGATTTAGTTAATCTGTAATACGCTATTTTCAATATATATGAATAATGTGTTATTAATAAAGATTTCTAATTCTTTATACATTTAATTATCTATGATATTGTCATATAATTATATATTAGATAATATATGAATAATTTTTAAATAGAATAATACTTCTAAATTGTTACTTGTGTTTTAAAAGTTTTGTGGTTCCTTTTTACAAAAAAATGGTTAAACATTCGAAGCAATTTTTATTCTATTGTCCAAGAAAGTTTAAAAAAATTATAAGGGATGTTGAACTGTGAGTTTCGAATCGCTATATGACGCGGTCGCCCGCTTTATCACCTCGTAGCCAAGTCAAAGATTCATTTCTTCTCTGACACTCATCATGACATTATCCAACTCTCTTCCACTGTCTAACAAGATTGTGTCTGGCACGCCATAGAACTGGAACCACGTGCAAAGGGCTTTTAACACCTTTGTTAGGGCAAGGTGCCAGACAAAGTGAAGCCAAAAGGCGGACCCTATGATGTATTTCAAGGGCATAGTACAGGATTTGTAGCCAGTTGTCTTCTGGTCATCTTAGATCACTATGGCTGACATCTTAACCAATCACAAAGTAAGCCCAAGCTCCGAGGGCAAAGTCAACTTCCCTCATTTTGGCTTCACTTCCTCTTATTAGGATAATAGGGTGTGCCATTCTCCTGTTATAATTTTTTTAATTCTGACTTATACTATTTATAACACCCTTTCTAGATGGTTCGTTGATGCAGTCTGAAAACAAATGTTTTGAAGGAAAAACAATGTGTTATTGCTTGTATTGTTTATATAAAGATCCTGTTAGTACTGGAGCCTAGAAGAACAAAAGGCAGTTATTTCACCCCAATTTTTGATCACTTCAATGAAAACTATGTATAATTACTACCCAACACTGGCGAGTCTGCCAAGTATAGGTAGAGGGAATAAAAAATGGCGGTTGTTTCAAAACATTCATTTTTCATTCGGAGCTCTATATCTTAAAAACTACCAAAAACACTAGAAAATCTAAAAGAACATTATTTAAAGAAGAGTAAATTTGCTGAAATATTAGCCCTAAAAGAGCTATTTACATTCAATAGTTCTCGAGATATAGCCTTTTAAATAGCAACATTTCATAAAAATGTACTTATGTATCAGTAGTTAGTGAATCTATTTTGAGAAATCTATATCTCAGGAACTATGTGACGTACAGATGTCTATTAGCACTCAAATTAAAGTTAGTTTAATGGACTGTAAAGTAATTTATGACCTTCACCTCCGTAGGAATAGCAGTTTTTATAATATTTGCAAAAATAAATTTATTTATTGTTGTTTGTACAAAAAGTTTGATATATGAAACCATAGGACGGACAGATGTCTACCAGCACTCAAATTAAAGCTAGTTAAATTTACTATAAAGTAGTTAATAATGTTTATCTTTGTAGGAGTAGTAGTTTTTATGATATTTGAAAAAAAAATTCACAAAATGTTAATTTCTAGTTGTTTGAATAAGATGTTAGATTTTTGAAAAAATATTGCTTTAGACCCATAAGACGTACAGATGTCTGGCAACACTCAAAATAAAGGAAATTTAACTTACTATAAAGTAGTTTATGACACTTATCTTCGTAGGGATAGTAGTTTTTATAATATCACATATTAATATAAATTTGGCAAATGAAAATTTTTCCGAACAACTATAAATCAGTTTATTTTAGAAAATTTCATGAAAATTACTATTCCTACGAAAATAAATGTCATTAATTACTTTATAGCTCACTATACTAGCTTTAATTTGAGTGCTAATAGACATCTGTATGTCACATAGTTCCTGAGATATAGATTTCTCAAAATAAATTAACTAACTACGGATATTTCAGTACATTTTTATGAAATGTTTCTTTTTAAAAGGCAATATCTCGAACTAAACTATTGAACTAAAACTATTGAACGTAAATAGCTCTATTAGGGCTTACATTTTAGCAAATTTACTCTACTTTAAATGATGGTTTCTTCGATTTTCTATTGTTGTTGGTAGTTGTAAAGATGTAAAGTTCCGAATGGAAAATTAATTATTTTTAATGTTTTTATAACAGCCGCCATTTTTTATTCTCCATACCTATACTTGTCAGACTCATCGATTTTGACTAGTAATTATACCTAGTTTTCAATTAAGTATTCAAATATAGGGGTGAAATAATTGCCTTTTTTCTCCTCTTGAGCTCTTGTACTTCTATAACTATAACTTCTTTTTACCATTTCCTGAATAAGCCGTTTCCATCTTTTCAATATATAATATTATGACAGCCAGTCTTTTATTATAAGTTATAATATTATTGTAGGCAATATATCAAGGTTTAAATATAACAAACCGGTCCATTATGTTGATTAACGGTTTGTTGATCTTTAAACTACGTTTGAGGTCTTCAATAGAGCTGTGGAAAGTCGTGAGGAAAACAGACCCCCGGATTCCCTGAACACTTGATTCAACCCCACATATTTCTATATTTAGAGACCTTAAACAAGGGTTTAGAATACAAGTTTTGATTCCCTCTAGAGAGCAACAAGGAAAACCACTCATTTTCATGAGCAATCATAGCGTTCTAATTAATCGTGGCTGTCGATTTGTTTGTTCTATAAGACGAATCCTTAACTGCCAATACAATTTTTTTTTAATGAATCGTTGAATGCAAAAGTGGTGTAAGTCTACCCAGCAGCTTTGAGATATTCAAGACATTAGATGAATTCTTTAAACGTCTTGCTAGGAGTAACAGTTTTTTTATTAACAGTATTCAGCAAAGGTATGATAGAAATATGAATATATTATTTTTATGAACTATGACTGTTGTCCGAAACGTTGGTTAACAATAAATATTTTTCTTTTACTATTTTGATAATGATAATAGATTGAGTTATCCTGTCAACTGAATGGCTTAAATATTGGTTAAGTGAAATAAAAAAAGGAATTATTTAATAATAACATTTGTCGACATGACAACAGTTAACAGATTGAACGGGAAAATTCCACATGCGTCCACTTTGTCAAACATTTTTATATTAACTATTATATTTTCTTAACTCTTTGGCTTTCCAATGATGTATAATACGTCTATATTACTATTATTGTTTCAGGAAAAGTGTTTTCAGCAAAAAAAAAATATTTTCCTCTTATCTCATTAAATTGGTTATCACCAGTGATGCGGCGAGAGGGATGCGCTGGGATCTCTTGAGCTCTGCTCTACCCCTCACACGTGGGGGATAGAGTGGGCTCAGGGATCCTTAGGTCAATTGTGTAAATACTGTATATATTATTTTATCATTATGTTATTTTATTTATTTATTTTTCATACAGATAGTTTGATTATGTTCATCTTGTCTATTCTTTTGTTTGTATATATTTTAAGAGTTTTTTTTTATTATTATTTTTTTTATTTAGTATGTATGAGATCATTCATCACTATTACCTATTGCCCACAACTGTGTGGCAGATTGTAATATCTATCAATAAATAAATCTATCAATGTTTAAAAAAAAATAAAAATTGGTTATCAAATCCTTTCATAGTTTATATTTATCGGTTTTTTTACGACTAATAAACATATGAAATGGTCAAATATTTCAAACAAACAAAACTAAAGGTATTTCAGAGAACTTTTTAAAATGAAAACCGTTAAAGACGTTTTCGAAAAAATTGAAAAAAATGTTAATAATCGATTCTACAAAGTGGAACAGCTGGTTGCTCGATTTTATAAAAAAAAAAATGCTGTTGTTTACCAGGTATAAACTTGCCTTAACAGAACAAGAGCCGGGAAGAAAAATCAGTTGTTTCACCCTAATTTTTGATTACTTTAATGAAAACTATGTATAATTACTAGTCAAAATTGATGAGTGCCAAGAATAGGTAGGAGGAATAAAAGTTCATCGCTTACTAAACCAAATGCATATATATAACAATATAACATTATCTTTAAGAACCGATTATCGATAGTAATATTACAAGAGCCCGATGAAAAAAAAGTCAGTTATTGCATCCCAATTTTTGATCACTAGTGAAAACTACAACTACTAGTCAAAATGAGTTAGTCAAGTATGAATACGAAATGGTGGTTATTTCAAAACGTATAAAAATAAAATAAAATTTTTCGGAACTTTATATCTTTAAAACTACCAACAACACTAGAAAACCTAAGGGGTCATCATTTAAAGTAGACTAAATTTGCTGCAATATTAGCTCTAATAGAGCTATTTATGTTCGATAGTTTCCAAGATAGCTTTTTAAAAGTAACAATTCATAAAATGTACTGAAATATCAGTAGTTAGTTAATTTATTTTGAGAAATCTATATCTCAGGAACTATGTGACATACAGATGTTTATTAGCACTCAAATTAAAGCTTGTTTAAAGTGCCTTAAAATAGTTTAAGACTTTTATCTTTGAAGGAGTAGTATTTGCAAAATAAATTGATTTCTAGTTGTTCGAACAATATTTATCATTCGGATCTCCATATCTTTAATTTTGATGACAGACATCTGTATTACCAATTATTTCTGTGGTATAGTTTTTCCAGAGAGAGAAATGCTTTATTCATTCATGCTGCCCAAATACATCGGACTGCTACATTACACAGCATACTAATCAATCCGTGATCGGATATATATATATATATTACATATTTTTACATGATATAATAAAAAAGAAAGAAAACATTTTTTTTCCACAGTTTTCTCTTACAATCAATTCCAGTCTACACACTAAATACAAATATTTCAATTTATTCTTTTTTCTTTCCCTTTCTTGTCCCTATCATTTCACAATTTTTATTTCATTTGATCGACAAATTCACTCTTCCGAATTCCCCCTCTCAGATCCTCTCCAGTGACCTGCTAAACAAATTCACCATTAGACAGTGATGTGAGATCAAACCAGAGAAATACTAGTCACAGCAGTAAATCAGTTTACAGTAAAACAAACAAATAAATACTGATTACTGAAGACTGCTAATAGACATCTGTGCGCCCTGAGATATAGATTTCCCACAATAAATTCACTAAATATTCATATTTCAGTACATTTTAAGTGAAATGATGCTTTTCTAGGGCTTATATTTTAGCAAATTTACTTTTAATTCTTGTTTTATTACATTTTTTAGTATTGTGGGAAGTTCCATATCTTAGAAACCACCCACAATATGCTCTAAATAATAAATCATATATATATTTTTTTAATTTTGATACAGCCACCATTTTGTATTCCCCTAACTATACTTGGCCGACTCATCAGCTTGGACTATTAATTTTAAGTAGTATTCATTAAAATATTCAATAAACGACGTGAAATAACTGCCTTTTTTCTACCGGGCTCTTATACTGTATCTCGTATTCAGTAAAAGTATTTAGATTTATAGTTGTTCGGACAATAAGCTTGATTTATGAAAAACTATATCATATTGTTCCAGAAATTAACTCTCATTACAATAATAATTTATAATTTTTGGTGAAAAACTTTCGAGTTATAATGAAAAATAACCAATTCAAAGAAAATCTGACTAAATTCTTCTCTTTTTTAATATAGATTATAGAAGTTGAGATATAGAAAAGTTGAGTAGGGATTTTTGTTTAGTGGTGTTTAGTGCCAAACTTCATTGGTCATCAACGCCATTTATATTTTATTGAATTTTGCTTATATTCGTTTAATTTTATTTATTTTTTAATTTGATTATTTATTACTTTATTTTATTATTATTGTTTTTTTTTTCCTTCCGTTCGATGTTATATTTTTGTTAGTAAATGTTGTGATTTTAGAAACTGAAACACTAATTCTATTGTTTTATCATCGTCTCCGAGGGTTTTTGAAATATCTGGGTTTAGTCCTAAGCTATTGAGGTGTGATGTGAAATATGGGCATTGTTGAAAAATATGGCTTATTATCAGATTGTTGTTGCAATACTGGCAGTTCGGAGGCGTTTCTCTTGAAATAAGATAGGAGTGGGTGAGCCTCGTGTGACCTATTCTCAGCCTAGTCAGTACAACCTCCTCTCTACGGCATTTGCAACTGGAGGTACCCCAGGGCTTGACATCCTTTTCAATAATTTTTAATTAATTTTAATAATTAACTTTCAACCTTGCGCAGAGGCAATATCGTAACCGATGAAGGTCTACTGAGGTGCGATTATTGCTAGTTGAAGTTGAGTAGGGTATATCTGTGTCTATGTTGTGTATCTAGGGTGTAACATAATAAAAAAAAATATTATTTATCATATTTTCATATATATTTCCTATACAAAACATAAATAGTTCTTATATAATAATCTAGCTGTGCTTTGATATTAGTACTATATTCAAACTATTGCTTTATGCAGATAAAGCGTAGTAAAAGTGAATAATATTTTTTGTTAATTTTCGGAAATAGACAAATTGATCGGTATATAATAACCGTTGAAAAAAACACTATATTTTCTGTTCTACGCACCAAAAACGTCTAATTTTAACATAACTTTTTTTTATTAAATAAAACCACAAATTGTATCCAATACTGTCTCAACACTTTATTTCTTATTAGTCCAACGTTTCGGCTATTCCAGCCATCTTCAAGGACATCTTTAATACAAATCTTCTCCTCACATTAATTTATAATTTTTATTGCA
>NW_027112014.1:990592-1001682 GCF_000696795.3 Halyomorpha halys
TGAGACAGTATTGGATACAATTTGTGGTTTTATTTAATAAATAATTACCTTGTCTCAAAAAATTTTGAAGTAATATTATATAACTTTTTTTTGTTTTATATATATATATATATATGAGCTTCGAATTATAGATACTCCTATTATATCATCGGTATAGAACTTAAACAAAATATACACTGGAAGCCCCCTAAGCTTGATATAGACGAGGTATTATTGACTCGATTGGCCTTCGACTATATTGAAGTGGAAGTTCCCTACAGCCACCCTAATACTCCAGCCCGCTAAGAGCACTCCAGCACTCCAGGCAACGCATGCAAACTATCTTAATAGATGGAACTATCTACTCCGTTATCAAGGGTCATCAACAGGCACCCACTCCTCACGGAACTCTCTCGCCTTTGATTAACCTCAATACAGCTAGTAAAATTATATTCTTCCTTACCTTCCCGTTCAGCTCGGAGATTACCGATATCTTAGAAAAGTAATTCCGTAAATAAAATTGAGAAACCACAAGGTTTAATGACACTACTTAATCTTAAGCCATTATAGTAAAGAGAAATAGATGAATTTTATGAAGCAGTGCATTAATTTTTTAATTCTCGTTCCTTGCCCAATAGATTCATACACAGTGTCTATTTCTAAGTTACATCTCCAGAACACTTATGATTAAGTATTGTGGGTATTGCAGAATGTCAATTTCTAATATTCATTTATAGAAAACTTATGATTAGGGATAGGATTTTTATGTGCTAAAAAATCCGAAATATGTACATAAATAGGTGCTAATAAATGGTCAAATATTTAAAAAATATGTATTTATAAATTTTTTATTATTCAACAATATAAATTACTAATTGATTAGTAATTTTATAACTTAAAAAAAGTTACATAAATATGTATTTATTACATATTATATGAATAATATTTTTAAGAAATTATGATAAAATATGTACAAAAAAATGTACTTTGAGAAAAAATAGCAGTAACAAGACATCAAATAGTAATTATAATTAAACTAATTGATTAATAATTACTCAGAATGAATTATGAAAAAATTATAAATGACAATAAAAAATAATCCTTATTAAAAAGATTTTTTTTTTAAATTTTTTATTTATTGTAATTTACAACTGTACAAAATAATACAATAGGTAAATATGTAGTATGTTTCATATCTTGGGAAGGAACCACCCATTAATTTAAACTAGAAGGTCTCGTGGCCATCTTCTTTTCAGACGCCTCGGAGGTTATTAAAAAGAAAAAGAAAAATATTTAAAACTTTGAAAGAAATCAATTATTCAGCCGGGTCAGTTACAAAATTATTGTATATTAAATGCATTTTTAAATTTTCTAATAAAAATCTTCGTCTGTTTGACCACAGAATTTCAACATTAACTGATGTTATAGGGGCATACTTAAATGAAGCTATTTCCATTGCATCTAGTTCGGTAATCACCTAGGCGGTTGTTTCATCATTTGTTATAATAAGCAATAAAACCCTAGTTCTTTTTAATTGATTCTGAGAAATTCTCGATGTAATTCTGTATGAAAATTTACAATTGAACAAATAATTTAAGGAAATATATGATTCAGAACAAAATACCTAAAAATATGTTAAAAATAACAAATATTTCAGAAAATATGTAAAAAAGGGCAAATATTTAAAAATATGTGAAATAAAAATGTCTTCTTTTGGCCAGAAATGTCTTGAAACATTTTTAGTCTGTAAGGAATCGCAGATATCATGGTTAGATAAAAATACGTGAAAACATAAAAATCCTATCCCTACTTATGGTTTAATTATGATGCTCCCTTACCGAACACCCCCACTAACATCAATATATCTATAGAAAATGTATGATTGAGTATTGTAGATCCTTTTTCAAGCGTCCATCATTAAGTTTTATAAATAGAAAATTCATACTTAAAGATTTAATAATTTAGAAATTTAAAATTACCATCAACACTACATAACCTAATAGAACATCATTTAAAGGAGAGTAATTTTGCTAAAATATTTACGTTAGATAGTTCCCGAGATATAGTTTTTAAAAAGCAATATTTCATTATAAAATACACTGAAAAACCAGAAGAAATTTGAGTACATTTTTTATGAAATGTTGCTTTTTTAAAAAACTATATCTCAGGGAACTATTGTACGCAAATAGTTCTATTAGGGTTCATGTTTTAGTAAATTTACTCTACTTTAAATGATTTTCTATTAGGTTTTGTATTGTTATTGGTACTTTTAATGGTATTGAGCTCTGAATGAAAATTTTTTTTTTTAACGTTAAAACAGCCACCATTTTATTCCCCCTACTTATACTTGGCAGACTCATCAATTTAGGCTAGTAATTATACATAGTTTTCATTAAAGTAATAAAAAATTGGGTTGAAATAACTGACTTTTTTTCTACCCGGCTCTTGTACGATGAGGAAGCCTAAAAATATATATATTGATAATCTCAATTTACAATCTTGTAGAGCTCTCTGTGTACTCTAGAGGAATAGTAAGAGAAAAAAAATGTTATTTAGGTTCTTGAATGAGCTCAATTTTAATGGTGAGTGGTGAATATATGGCGGCTGTTTAAAAACGTTAAAAAAAAATAGTTTTTAATTTAGAGCTCTATAACATTAAAGCTACCAACAAGGCTTTTTGTGTGTTTACTAGTTTCTTAATTAAATACCTTTATATTTATAAGATGTTGCTACCATTAACTACATAATATAATGGGGTAATAAAATAAAAAGGGGTGGTATTGTGTAATATAATAGTAAATAAGCTATATAAAATAAATAAGTATTTATTAACAATTTATTGATAATTGATGTTATTAAAATGATTGAAATGATTCAGATAAATGGTTGCAATGAAATATGATTAATACATTATTACTTACTTGCTAATATATACTTATAGCTGCTGATTTGGATGATTCATGTTGTGGGGTGTAGTAAGTTGGGTGTCGTCCCTTCTCAGGACCTCTTCTGGTCATAATGCATCTTGCCCTCTCTTTGGTCTTCTTATTCCTGGTCAGATCCCCCTCTCGTTCGTTGTCGGAACCTTATTTCCCATTGGCTAACATCAGCCAAGCCCACCTTACAAGGGGTGGTATACTTCGAAAAGTGTTTGGTGCATGTGTTGTTTACGTGACTATCGACAAATCCAGCAGGAAATACCTCTTTTTAATGGATTTGTTCAGCAAGAACCGGCACAGGTATGACAAAACATATGGCAAAGACCCCTATAATATTAATAATTGCTAATACCTTGATACATATTAATATATAATTATTATAATAGTTTTATATAATTGTGTTAAAAATCATCTATTGGAGGAGGACTAATGCTGCTGAAATTATTATTCTTTAGAATAATAGTCCCAGAATAAAGATCGATTATTCATTTTATTATAGTTTCCACAATAATTAATCGTGCATTTTGTTGTGGTAGGGGTGTTCCTGCAAAAAATGATTTGGAGAGCGGAAGAAATTAAAAGTTTTCAAACAATTTCGACCAGATTTCTCGCCATACCAGAGGCATTGATATTTTTGAAAAATCTGCCGGTCTAAATAGCGATTATAAGCAAAATAACCTCTTTGAATAATTAATACAATTTTCAATTGATTAAATGATTAGTGGAATGACGTAATAATAATATAATAATAAGTACATGGGAGTTGGGTAGTTCATTGGTAAGGCATTGTGCTACAAACTCCAAGGACCGGGTTTAAATCCAGCTTAGGATGATCATGATTTTAATATCACTGTAGGCGTAAATGAGCCCAGTGGGTTCGGGAGCTTTCAGAGGCTGACCAAATCACCTCCTTTCACAACCGTTGGTATAGTAACAACCCTTCCGTACTAAGTACTGCACACCTCACCCTTTATGGGTGTAGTGGTACAGATTTACTTTTTTGTTAAAATGACGTAAGAGAGAAAATCAACTTGAAAAAGCAGTGCACATAAGCAAAACTTTTTCAATCTTGTTTTTCTCAAAACTTTTTGATGAGATTGTGTACTTGGCATTAACGTAAAAAAGATAAATCTGTAAAGAAATATCAATATCTATGTTTTATAACTTAATACTTATATCTAGTTGTTTTTCTTTAGGAACCTCAAATAAAATATTAATCCATTTGTGCTATTTTCAAAACACCTAGAATAACACAATAGTTGTTCAAGAATATCTCAGGGGGTTGAAGTCAAAATAGCACGGAACCACAACGAATACGAATCGAAAAAGAATAGCCTAAGGGGTTTAAGCAGATAATCCAACCGGAAGACGCGATATAAATATCAAACAAAAATACAACAAAGCTTCAACTTTATAAAATGGAATCAGTTTTTTTTCGGTTTTTTGAGACATAAAAGATCTTCCCTTTGCCACGCTAAACTGGGTTGCCCCAGAGTATGGGAAAACTTTTCATCCATCCTACAGGAAAGAACTTCGGGTCCAATTGAATTGGCAGGTCTGACATCTCTTAAAGAGGACTTTGAAACTTGGGAATATTTAGTATGGTTCTGCGGGGGGAGGAGGGAGAGGAGGAGGGGGGGAGGGGCGAGTATCAAGTAGTTTCTTACTAGGGCACAAATATTTTTGCTTACGTTCTCGGCTCTATGGAACACTTAACTTGAATTAATATTGTGATGTCATTTAATTATTCATTATAAAAATTGTTAATCAGCCTATCATTATCGGATTTAAAATAAATATGTATTTGTTCAAATAAAATAAATTATACCCAATTTTTTTTAAATTATTTATTTAATGTAATTTACAACTGTACAAAATAATACAATAGGTAAATATGTAGTATGTTTCATATACACTTGAAAATCTTGGGAAGGAGCCACCCATTGGTGGTACTTCAAACATTAATTTAAATTAAAAGGTCCTTTGGCCATCTTCTTTTCAGACGCCTCGGAGGATTATCAAGGATTGTTAAGTATGAAAGATTAAGAATTAATGGGTTAGGATGGTTAAGGAGTTTGGAATAAAAAGACGCATATCAGTTTTGGGTCAAATATGCAACGAATGGGATGTTAAGGTCTTTGTGAATGAGTTTATATGTGACTTAATAAGAACCATCAAGGATTTTACGTAGGATTTTGGATTGTAACGATTGGATGCGGGAAGAATTTGATGGTTTGGTGGAGCCCCAGAGCTCAATTCCGTATGTCTAAATTGGTCTGATTATCGTAGTGTATATTTAATTTTTTGTAGTGAATGGGAAGTTTAGAGCGTTTTTCAAGTGTTGTAGCAATCGGAATTTACGTGCAGTTTCTTGTCGTTTCAGTCTTGTGTGAGGATTCCAAGTAAGTCTCTTGTCAAGATGGAGTGCTAAGTATCGAATCTGTTCAACAGGCATTAGTGGTGTATTTAGAAAGGATACTGTAGGACAGGAGGGCAGAGGTTTACGACGGAGAGTAAAGGTTATCTGGTGGGATTTGTCAGGATTTATTTTGATTCTCCAGTTTTTACACCATTCTTCAATAGATGTTATACCCAATTTAAATCTCAAAACACTCTATTTCAATTAAAGTCCAACGTTTTGGCCAGAACGTCTTAAATCATCAAGAACAGTCTTAAATACAAATTTACATTCATATCAAAAATTTAAAAACGTTTTGCTGGCTATTCTACCCAGGTCACCAATTTCAGCCAAATTTACCCTATTTTGTCATTCTCCACGTTAATATTAAAACTTTGAATTACAAATATTTACATTACATTAAAATTACACAAGTTTTCAATTGATTGTAATTGAAAGTTTTTAAATTATTGATGTGAGTGTAAATTTGTATTTAAGATTGTCTTTGAATCACATCAAATCATCTTTACCCTTCGTCGTAAACCTACCGACTGGCCTACAGTTTCATATAATAATGTTACTCTTACCCCTGTCGAACAGATGCGCAACCTTGGACTATATCTGAACAAACGATTAACCTAGAATCTTCACATAAGACTGAAAAGACAGGAAACTGCACTTCGATTCCGACTATAACAGCAATTACTAGACAAATGTATTACACACTTTCTAAACAACCAACATGCTGGAAAACTTGGGAAAAACTGTTTTCTTTATATGGGTGCCGAGTCACGTGGGGTTCGCTGGAAATGAACTGGCGGACATTGCAGCTAAACAAGCACTTGCTTATCCGTCAATGCGCCCATTCTGACACCCCAAGAAATAAGTCTTCCGATGAAAAATGAAATATCATCTAGTTGGCAAGCCATGAGGGAAGAAAGCCCACCAAGCAAATTTAAAACTATTAAAAAAAACCACTAAACCATGGACCACATCAAACCGTTCCAATCGCAGGGAGGAGGTAGCTATTGCCAGATTGAGAATAGGTCATACAAGATTAACTCATACATATCTAATCTGTAAGCAGCCACCACCAAAATGTCAATACTGCTACAGTGTACTTACGATCAGTCACATATTTGAGGAATGTTGTTTCTACTCCGCGAACTTAACTAGATTGGGAGTAGGACCGAGTGTATCGGATGCTCTGAATGATGACCAGAAGAACGTGGAAATGGTTTTGGTTTTCTTAAAAAGGAATGGCCTTTTGAATAAAATTTAAACCAGAAAATCTGTTATACGTAATAAAAAATACCAAAAGAAGTAATTATTTAAATTTTTTATCGTAATTATTTAAAGAGAAAAATAAAGTGAAATAGAATTATAATTATAAATGAAATAGAATTATAAAGCACGAAACATGGGCGTTGATGACCTCAGGGTTTTACGCCCTAAAGCCCCAGACAACAACAACAACAACTAGATAAACGGACTAAACTTCTCATTCATTACAAAAGACTGATCTACATGACTATAATAAGGCTTATCTGGACATACGGAGTTGAGCTTTGATACTCCACTAAACTAATTCCTCTCGTATCCAATCCTTACAATCCAAAATCATTCGCAAAATCCTCAATACTCCTTACTTTGTGACAAATAAAATCATACGTAAAGACCTTAATGTTAGAAGATAGTCCGGGTGGCGGTCAAAATAGGTACACAATATTACAGAAAAAAGTTAAATGTTAACTAACGTTTCGCCCCACTCGCAGGGCTTTGTCAGGTCTAAATGAAAACAATATACAGATAATGTAAGAAAAAAACATTGACAAGAAAATTGGAATTAATATACAAAGCGAGTAAAATTTTATACAAAAACATCTTTGATAACAAAGAAAAAATAAATAAATAAAGGTACAATTTAAAAGGATAAATGAAAACAGGATACAAACAATTTAAGCTGTGTCAAGATTAATTGGTCTCCTTTCTTTACTTTCAAAACTATTTTTGTATCATTTTTTACTCCCTTTGTTAACTTATTCTTATTTTCTTGTCACTTTGTACCTTGTTTTCATTCAGCCCTGCAAAGTAGGGCGAAAAATTAATTAACATCAAATAGTTTTTTTACATGTTTTTTATCTTTATTGACCGCCATCTGGACTATATTAATGACAAGATAATCATAATTAAGTGAACACAGCAGATATTTAATTTTCTAATGGTTTTTGATGATTCCGCTTTAAAATTCACTAAGCTTCTGGTACAAGATTAGTTTCAAGAGTCCATTAAGAATTTAAATTATATTAAAAAGCATCTAAAATAACAACAATTTCAGATTATTTTCTGAGTGATTCTTAGAAAAGTTGCGAACATATTAATTTCCATAGAGATTGCTTATAAAGGTAATTTTCTTTAATGTTTCCTTAACGGTAAGGGAGATGCATTATTCATTATGAGAAGATTCCGCCATCTCTGCTTTGCTAAGGTAACTATCAAGCATGAGGGAAAGATACATCAATATTTATGAGGCTCATTAAATTAGGGAAAATCGACATTTTGCCAGCTCCCTCAAAATATAAGTTAGGTGTTATAGATAAAACTAATATGATTAATAAAGAAAGGCAATAAATAATAATACTATATTAATATATTAATAAAAACAAATATTACATGGAAACCTTTTCCGCCTGACCCGCCCCACTAAAACCTCCATTTAACGAGGTCCTATCTCACTTTTGAAACATTTAATTCAAACGGGAAGAGGAGACTTAAAATAGTTAAATCGACCAATATTTAAAAAGTGGCTTATATTGAAAAACGGCGTGATTCATATTCCTCGATATAACTATCTTAGGTCTCATCAAAGATTATTTAAAGTAAATTACAACGGCGCTTATTCATACGTATTCCGTCAGTCTGTTGGTGTACCTCAGGGTAGTATCCTTGGTCCTATCCTTTATACAGTTTTCATAGCTGACATCCCAACCCATCCTAACACTATCCTCACCATGTATGCCGTTGACACATGTCTATTGTCAGTGAACAATGATCCTTACATTGTACATTGTATTCCAAACCCTCTAATCCCACATCACCACCCTTGAAGAATGGTGCCAAAACTGGAGGATTAAAATTAATTCCAATAAATCCCACCAAATCACATTTACCCTTTGCCGTTAACCTATGACCTCTTGCCCTACAGTATCCTTTAATAATACCCCACTTATTCCTGTCGAACAGATCCGTTACTTAGGACTACATCTGGACAAACGACTGACATGGAATCCTCATACAAGACTAAAAAGACAAGAAACTGCTCGTAAATTCCGACTATTACAACATTTACTAGACAAACGGTCTAAATTGCCAATCCATTACAAAAGACTGATCTACATGACTATAATAAGGCCTATCTGGACATACGGAGTTGAGCTTTGGGGCTCCACTAAACCATCAAATTCCTCCCCAATCCTTACAGTCCGAAATACTTCGTAAAATCCTTAATGCTCCTTACTTTGTCACAAATCAAATCATCCATCAGGACCTCAATGTTCCGTAAGTTACCGATTTGGCCAGAACCAGATACCATTCCTTCCTGAATGGAAAAAGTAAAACTGTACAACACATCACACGGAGACACATCAACTTCATTGACAGTATCTCTGCTTCCTTCAATCCGCTATTCCGTTCAATCACCCCATCCTCCCTTTCTGCGAGGTGGCAGGGTAGAAAGGGCCCCCCAAAACCCATAAACATCACCCTTCGACTCCTCTCTTCTCTTTCCCCCCTCCCTCTCCCCTACTTTTTCTGACTATTAATTATTATTATAATTTTCTAATTATCTTTTATCTTTAATTACTAACTGTTTTATTTGTTCTTCTTTGTTCAAACAACACGTGAAGACCCTATCTTCCTCCACCACCGATCATGTGATCATTGGCCGATTAATAATTTTTATACTGAATAATTAAATCACATCGCAATATTAAGTGTTAAAACACACAATGTGCCGAAGACGTAAGCAAAAATATACTCCCCCTCCCCTCAAAGCCATACCAAATATTCCCAAGTTTCAAACTCCTCTTCAAGAGATTTCAGAATTGCCAACCATGGAGGTTATTTAAGAAAAAATTTTTGATTTTATGTATGTAGCACATATATTTAACAAAGATACATTCAATAAAATCTTACAATAAAATAATCTTTATTATTGTTATAAATATTACTATTGTTTTGCAAAAACAGATGCGGTCATAGGCCTTGAAAGATGATTTATAAACAAACGAAAATTACAGATTACATCACACGTAATAGTTTAAAAATAAATTTATGAACAATGACTAATTATTGTAAAAATACTTTTTTGTAAATATATTTACTTACAATTTTTGTTTTTAATTTGATCTATTGTTTATAAAGTGACCTTTTTCCTATTCGGTAATAGAAATTTTCCGCTTATCTAATTCCCTTTGGATTTATTCAG
The DNA here is from genome assembly GCF_000696795.3 of Halyomorpha halys. Lineage (NCBI taxonomy): Eukaryota > Metazoa > Arthropoda > Insecta > Hemiptera > Pentatomidae > Halyomorpha > Halyomorpha halys. Next base: position 1,000,395 of record NW_027112014.1, read on the forward strand.
TTCGGATAAAAGAGAGTCGATTGTAATTGAAAAATCTCTTATCACTATGTAATCCACATTTTATTATATACAAATGAAAAAAAAAAAAAAAGAAAAGTAATTATAACTAAAATTACTATTGGAGAGCTCCTAGCAACTAAGTGCGGCGGACAACACTGGAAAGAATTTGATCTGAGAGATTAATGCCATACCACAGTTTGATATTATTATTTTTTTCTTTAAAAATAATATCGTATTGTTATTATAAATTACAGACTTGTTAAAAGCATTGTTTTTGAAGCATATTTTTTTTTTTTTTTTAGTTTTATAATTTTACGGGTAAAACAAAATACAAGGTTAGCAGTAGAAACGCAAGCAATTTCGGTGATATAGATATAGGAGGAAATACGTTTGAACAGGTAGATAGGTTTAAGTATTTAGGTCCTACGGTAACTAGAAAAAACGAAATTGATGAGGAAATAAAAGCTAGGTTGAAGGCGGGAAATTCTTGTTATTTTTCAATTTTGAAACTGCTTAGCTGGTGGTCCCTTCACTCGAAAAACTTGAAAGTTAAAATTTACAAAACTATTATCCTCCCCACTGTTCTTTATGGATAAGAGACGTGGGCCCTACACAAGTGATGAACAGCGCTTAAGGTTTTCGAAAATAAAGTATTACAAAAAATATTCACACCTAAAAAAGATGAATTAGTGGGAGAATTTTGAAGAAAACACAAAATTGTGTTAAGGAAACTACACCTGGTAAATATAATTCAAGTTATAGCATTGTGGCGTATATGCTAGGGGTAGACCGAAACGTAGATGGGAGGATTACGGTAAAACTGATTAATTAGAATAGGATTTAGAAGGGCATCACTGGAAGGAAGTATGTAAAATACTTTTCAGTAAAAGATATTAGGCCTTCATTATTATTATAAGTTTTGTAATTTATTTGTTTTAGTTAAAATTGTACACAGGCTGTGACAGACGGATTATTTTCAACTGGAGATGTGTTTTTAATTATTTTAATAGTTCCAATTTTTGTATTTTTTTTTTTGTAAATAAACACATAAAAAAAATACTGTTCCACAAATTAATGAATATTTTATAATCTTAAACACTTTCTTAAGACTGGTAATTTTTTTTTTTAAAATAAATAATTTAATTTCTATCCATCTTAGTGTCAACACATTTTATTTTTCTTATAAGTCCGATGTTTCGGCCAATCCGGCCATCCTCAGGGACAATCTACTACAAAACAGCTTTTATTACATGTATGATCCTCAAACATTTCAAAATACTTAACATTA
>NW_027112014.1:1002132-1015978 GCF_000696795.3 Halyomorpha halys
CCAATCCGGCCATCCTCAGGGACAATCTACTACAAAACAGCTTTTATTACATGTATGATCCTCAAACATTTCAAAATACTTAACATTATTATTTATAATTTATCTTACCTTAATAAAATTTTGGAAATATATGATTTAAAAACTCTAACTTCATGCAGGCTATTCTGCCCGGGTCAAAACAACAATTTCTATGAAACATTAGGTAAAATATATTTTTTTGTTAATAAGTATATCCTACATATGTTTAATTACCTAATTAGTAAATATTCACATTAAAATCATTTATCACAGTCACTATTCGTTAAAAACTTTATCACAATGTTTGTAACCTTCCTCCATTCAGTTCAAGCATTAAAATTATTTATTATAACTACACTTTTGTCAATTTTCCTCTTTATTTCATTAATAAAATTCCTATCAAGGCTAATTATAATTACCCACATTCAATTTATCCTATATTATTCATAAATTTATTTTACTTAATATCTTTGCATAGTGTTGGTTCAAATTTCTTCTATCTGTTTTGAAATTCACTAAAATGGATAGAAATTAAATTATTAATTTTTAATAAATTAATTGATGAATTTTTAAGACCCGATTACCCCATTTCAGCCGATCTGTGTATATTTTCAATTAGTTTAATAATACATTATTTTATTTTGAGTTATAAAGGCTAGTCCATTTTCCTCTTTCTGTTTTCCATTATAGCTTTGCCTACAGTGGAGGCGACTCGACAACTATATGGAATACCCATGCACCCCCTGCCCAACGGCCTGCGGAATTTCTTCGTCCTCTTTCGTGACTATAAAGCCACCCTTAGGAGCCCTGTTTATACACGGCAGTAAAACTCCCCTACGAGGGAGCGGAGGGGACACTGCGAAATCCTACTCATCCGTCAGCTTTTTTTCGCTATTTGTTTCCAGCTTTTTCTGTAAAATATCTTTGTCTCGCTTTATTCTCTAGCCGTCGTGAAAGCCAGAAAGAAATTGGAGGCCATTACAGGGATTTGGGAATCTGAAAGTTCTTACGGTAGAAAAAGAAGGACATTACGTTTCACTTTCTTTGAGAGTTTACTAAAAACATCGTTACTGATTCTATCTAACCTAATAAACTAACCATTCGACCGAATTGAAGTAATTTTCAAAACTTAGTATTAATATTTTTAAATTTATTATTAAAATAAATTTTGAATAAAAATCTCTAAGAACGAATACGTGTGTAGGCCAGGGTTATTTGGGTAGTTTTTTTTTTTTTTTTATTTCAATGAAAACTAAATATGATTACTAAACAAAATTAATCTCTGCCAAGTATAGTAAGTGGAAATATAAAATGGCAGCTGTTTTAAAATATTTTAAAAAAAAATTAATTTTTCATTCGGAGCTCCATATCTTTAGCTACATACAACACAGCTTACTAATCGAACATCATTTAAATTAGAGTAAATTTGCTATAATATGAGCTCTAATAGAGTTGTTTACGTTCAATAGTTCCCAATATACAGTATCATAAAAAGCAACATTTCATGAAATATATACTGAAAAATCAATAGATAGTGAAGTCTTTATCTCAGGAACCATGAAATTTACAGATATCTATTTGCACTCAAATAGCTAGTTTAATGTGCAATAAAATAGTTTATAACGTTTATCTCGAAGGAGTAGTTTTTATGATTCAATATTTCAAAATAAATTCACAAAAGGTCCGGTCGGGTTTAAAACAAGGCGATTCTTTATCACCTATATTATTTAATATGTCATTAAAATTGTGATAAATACCGAAAAAGGTTTAACTTTGGGTGGTAAAATACCGGTGCTTGGGTATGCTGATGATTTTGTATTATTGAGTGAGGGGAAGGGAACTATAGAACTAAATATAACCGCGTTAATAAACTCTAGTAAACAACTAGATCTTGAAATACATACGGATAAAACAAAATATATGATCAGCAGTAAAAACGCGAGAAATTTCGGTGATAAAGATACAGGGAGAAATACGTTTGAACAGGTAAATAAGTTGAAGTATTTAGGTTATACGGTAACTAGAAACAACGAAATTGATGCGGAAATAAAAGCAAAGTTGAAGTGGACAATGCTTGTTATTTTTCAATTTCAAAAAGTGCTTAGCTCGCGCCTTCTATCCAAAATCTTAAAAATTAGAATTTACAAAACTATTTTCCTTCCCACTCTTCTTTATGGATAAGAGACGTGGCCCCTACACAAGTGATGAACAGCACTGAAGGTTTTCGAAAATAAAGTATTAGAAAAAATATTTGCACCTAAAAAAGATGAATTAGTGGGAGAATTTCGAAGACTACACAAAATTGTGTTAAGGGAACTACAGCTGGTAAATATAATTCAAGTTATAGCATTGTGGTGTATATGCTAGGGGTAGACCGAAACGTAGATGGGAGGATTACGTTAAAACTGATTGATTAGAATTGGATTTGGTAGGGCATCACTGGAAGGAAGTATGTAGAAAACGATTGGTGAATTGATCGAACCTTCAATGTCGATACCACCAATCGTCAGGCCTTCATTGTTATTATTAATGTACTATAAAGTAATTGATAAATTTTATCTTCGTAGGCATAATAGTTTTTATGATGTATACACATGAATATAAATTTTACACATGATATTTCGTCCGTACAAATAAAAATAAATTAATTTTAACAAATATCTTAAAAAACTACAAGTCATACGAAGATACACGTTAGAAACTACTTTATATCACATTACACTAGATTTAGTAAGACTACTAATAGTCATCTTTGCGTCCCTTGGTAACTTAGATATAGATTTCCCACAATAAATACGGATTTATCAGTACATTTTTAAAAAATGATTTTTTTCTAAAAAAAAAAAAAAGCTTTTCTAGGGCTCATATTTTAGCTAATTTACTTTTTTTTTTTTTTAATTATTTATTTATTGTAATTTACAACTGTACAAAATAATACAATAGGTAAATATGTAGTATGTTTCATATACACTTGAAATCTTGGGAAAGAGCCACCCATTGGTGGTACTTCAAACATTAATTTAAACTAGAAGGTCTCGTGGCCATCTTCTTTTCAGACGCCTCGGAGGATTATCAGGGATTGTTAAGGATGAAATATTAAGAATTAATGGGTTAGGATGGTTAAGGAGTTTGGAATAAAAAGACGCATATCTGGTTTGGGTCAAATCTGCAACGAATGGGATGTTAAGGTCTTTATGAATGAGTTTATTTGTGACGTAACAAGGAGCATCAAGCTAATTTACTATTAAATTTTGTTTTATTACATTTTTTAGTATTGCGTGTAGTTTCCAACATATTGAGCTATAAATAAAAAATTTATATATATTTTTTTAATTTTGATAGAGCCGCCATTTTGTATTCCCCTAACTATACTAGGACGACTTATCAATTTCGACTATTAATTTTATGTAGTTTTCAAATTTGACTTCAGACAGACATCTGTACGTCTCACGGATCCCAAGATATTAATTTTCCACTATAAATTCATTAACAACTGATTTTTCAGTACATTTTATATAAAATGTTGCATTTTAAAAAAAATTATCTTTTGAATGTAGATATTTCTTTTAGGGCTCAAATTTTTGCGAATTGAATTTACGTTTTATTAGGTTCTTTAGTGTTGTAGATAGTTTTAACGATATGGAGATGCGAATGAAAAATAATTTTTTTTTAACCTTTTAAAGCAGCCGCCATTTTTTATTTCCCATAGCTATACTTGGCAGACTCATCAATTTTGACTATTAATTAAACAAATTTATCCATAATGTAATCAAAAATCGGGGTGAAATAACTGAATTTTTTTCTCCACTTGGGCTCTTGTACAATTTTTAAAGTTTTAACAGTAACTGTCATTTGAACAAAGAAATATGATTATAAGAAAGCCCCAGAACAGCAGATGGGAATTTATCGCTATTATCAATTAATAACTCCCCTTTCTGAGATATATCCCTCACAATGACTGATTGATAAGTCTTCATATACCATTGAAGGGATAGCTGTAAATTTATTTCGGTGATGGGAGAAATATATTATTCCACCCCGATCCTGGCACTACTTTTTGTCCGAGTAAACTGGGATTTATGGAAGGGGACCGGCCCTACAAAGGAGGGTGAGTCAGCCGCAGACATCTCCCCTTTCCCTAACTCTATTTCTCAGCATAGATCCATCTCTAACGAGCCGCTCCATCTTCGTAATTTTAGAAGATCTTAGCCATTCAATAATGGAAATCTCATTTCTATTTCATTTTTTTTTATATATATAATTCTTTATTAAACCATAATGAATGGTAATAAAAGAAATAAATGGTGAAAGAAAATTAATTTAATTTTATCCTCAGTCAAGTTGAGTCGCATAGCAAAAGAACAAAACTACTTTTTTTGTATATAATGCTGGCAGTACCCACAAAATTGGATCCTTATTTTTTCTCTTTATAAAGTAATATCTTCTACTGAAAAGTATTCGAATAATCCAGAAATATTATAGTAAAAGAGCCCAAGAGGAGAAAAAAGTCAGTCACCTCACCCCAATTTTTGATTACTTTAATGAAAACTATGTAGAAGTACTAGTCAAAACTGATGAGTCTGCCAAGTATAGGTAGGGGGAATAAAAAATGGCGGCTGTTTCAAAACCTTAAAAAACATTAATTTTTCAATCGGAGCTCTATATCTTAAAAACTACCAACAACACTAGAAAATCTGAGAGAACATTATTTAAAGAAGAGCAAATTTGCTGAAATATAAGTCCTAAAAGAGCTAATTGCGTCCAATGGTTCTCGAGATATAGCTTTTTAAAACGCAGCATTTCATAAAATTGTTGTATGTGACGCACTGAGTTAGTGAATTTATTTTGAGAAATCAATATCTCCAAAACCATTTGACGTACATATCTCTTTTAGCACTCAAATTAAAGCTAGTTTAATGAGCTATAAGTAGTTTATTATATTTATTATGTTTATTATATTTGCCAAATTTATATTCATATGTGAATATCATAAAAACTACTACCCATACGAAGATAAGTATCATAAACTAATTTTTAGTAAGTTAAATTTCCTTTATTTTGAGTGTTGGCAGATATGTGGCTCTTATGGATCTAGAGATATATTTTTCCGAAAATCCAACATTTTATACGAACAACTAAAAATTAACATTTTGTGAGTTTATTTTGTCAAATGTCATAAAAACTACTACTCCTACAAAGATAAACACTATTAACTATTTTATAGTAAATTTAACTAGCTTTAATTTGAGTGCTGGCAGTTATCTGTACGTCCAATAGTATGAAATAAGGTTTTTCACAAATCAAACTAATTTTCCGAACAACTATAAATCAATTTATTTTAGCAAATATCATGAAAACTACTCTTCCTACGAAGGTAGAGGTCATAAACTTATTTATAGTTCATTAAACTAGCTTTAATTTGAATGTTAATAGACCTCTGTACGTCACATAGTTCCTGAGATATAGATTTCTCAGAATAAATTAATTAACTTAAAGATTAATTAAGAAAAATTAAAGGCTATAAATAGTAAATGAAAAGGGTAATAGTAACAGATCTTATTTATCTGTTACTTATTTATCTTACTTATTTATACTTACTTATTTATCTGTTACTATTACCCTTTTCATTTACTATTTATAACCTTTAATTTTTCTTATTATATCTTACGTTTTTACATTTTATACCCCTGTTATTTTACGCTTATGTTTTTTCTTTTATTCCTTTTTGTAACTATAGTGTTTGTATCTTTTTTAGCCCTGACGAAATCCTGCAAAGTGGGGCGAAACGTTGGCTCAAAAAAATAGTATAATTATCTACTATTTGAGGAGTTTTTTTTTTTACCGCACCCGGACCTTACTCCATTCATCTATTATTGGTATCACTTTTGATCAAACTGGAAACCATACATTGACCAAATTTCCCGTCGAACCATAGCCACCTTAAAGCAATTCAATAGAATCCTTTATCTCCTTCAACTTAAAACCCGTCAACTCTTAGTTTCCTCTCTTGTTTCCTCCCTCGCCCCCTTTGACAATGGCTGCCTGGTATATGGTGGAATCTCGTTTAATCTCGAATCTAAACTTAAACGTCTTATGAATTGCGCAGTACGATTTATTTTCGGGATCAGCAGAGATACGCACATATCCCAGTGTTACGCCGAGCTGAAGTGGCTCTATCCATCCTTCCGATGTCAGTGTTTCCTAGCTTCCCTTCTATTCAAAGTTATTAGTACTCAGCGCCCCTCCTATATCCTAGAAAACCTGCAATTCAAATTCTCTGTCCAATCCGTACTACTAGGTCCAGTTTATCTGACATCTACCCTCCACCTCACTGAACTGATAAATCGTTTTTTAGCTGCATATCTCTGGAACTCAATTCCCTTTAACATACGTCATGTCTTTCCTCGTTTAAATCCCTTATATTTCACCACCTTTAGCTGACCCATTATTATAATACTACAGATATTTTGTAATTAACTTTTTGTTTTATTTTTACTTAGTCAGTTAGTTTTTTAATTAATCTATATTTTTTTTTCTTTCAGTATATAAGTTATAATTAAGTGTGGCCATACTGTTTTATAGCCAATAAATGTTATTATAAAATTAAAATTGCCTTTGTAATTGCTCTAAAAGGACCTAGTATCAGAATAATATACTATTTTCATTTTTTTTTTTTCATATTACACTGAAGTATGTTATTTATTTATTCTTTTTTCAAGATTCGAAAAAAAAAAAAACTAAATTACTTGCAGTTTTGAAAATGTTTATACCTTATCATATAAGTGCTCCCGTGTAGCCGAATATCCTAGCATATCCCCTTCAGAGGATGATGGCCCCTTCGGGATGTGGCGCTGAAGAGTGTTTTATCTAGTTGCCAATGGCGACGTCCCCGAAGGCTTTCTATCTCTTAATGCTGGATGAAAACATAACTTGGGAGAGGGAGGGATGTGCCCGGAGTTTAGTCCCCAGGGAGGGCAGTAAACGATTTACCGTCTATAAAGGAGTTCCCAACTCTAGTCTATTGGCACTAAAACAAAGGGATTTCTGTTCACTTTTACCGTGTTGTAACTCCTTTATGGCTTAATTTTTTGTGATTGTTCTGAGTCATTCACTTAAAATACTTCTTTTGAAGTAACTTCGGAAAATTCTGATTTCAAAAAAATCGTTGGAATGGTTAAAAAATAAATCAGTATCGAGGGGAAGTTCCGGAGTGCCCTTCTATCCAATTCATTAGCATTTTTCCTGCCAAATTCGAGATGTTTTACACTAATTATATGCTCAATTAATTAAGTGGTAAGGCAATGGACTTCTACAGAAAAGGTATATTTTTGGTATAGGACTAACCACGTCACAGCCATCAGCCTAAATGGGTCTGAAGTATTTTAAGAAAAGTGCCAATAAGGAAAAAAAAGGATATTTGCCTGGAATATTTTTGTATTTAATTCGCAGAAAGAATTGGAACAATTGCAAAAGATATTATAATACCAGACATTCATTTTTTTTCTCTTTATCTTGAATGATCAATGCGTTATTTCTATTCTTCGTTCATTTGAATTTTATGATTTTCTTAAGATTATTGTTTTATTTATATATATTCCAAGATTATTCTTAAAATTTTTATTGTGCTAGCTTTTTTTTTTTTTTTATTGTTTTACATGTATAAGGTATTTTTATATAAAACATTTTATCATCCGTATTTTTGTTTTATGTGTATTTTATAGACATACTTTTAATTAACCAGCTTTATTTTATTTTATATTTTTTTAATAAAGTATTTGGAAGAAATAGTCCATAAAAGGGTGGGAGTTGGTTGCTCATTGTTAAGACAATGAACTACTAACTCCAAGAACCCGAGTTCAAATCCGGCAATGTCAAATAATTATTATCTCTTTCACTACAGCCGTTGAGTCAGCCCTGTGGGTTCAGGATGCCTCCTGGGTCCACTCAGCCTTATAAAGTGCGTGAAAAACTGGCGGTGGAGCATGATTCTGACCAAATCACCTCCTTGCACAACTGATGGTCTTGTAACAGTACTCTTCATGGATCGTAGAGGTACATATTTAATTTATGTGCTTAATTAATGAAAATATAACTTTTTCCTGATCTTTTATTCTGTTTCACTGATTTTTTTGGACAATTCATTTCTGTCATATATAGTATTTAATTATTTTTTCTACCTATTGGCTTATAAGCAACACTGCTATCTGTTGGGGAATTCTTCAGATAACAAATATATATCTAATGTATCTAATTAGCACTTTGCCCGTTTCTCGACCTGTGAAGGTAATATGCTAAATAAAAGAAATGTATTGAACCAAACTGCTTATTACTGGATAATTCCTGATACATTATTTTTTTTTAAATACAAACTGATTAAATAAAAATATATAAATAAAATTCATAAAAAATATATATATTATACTTGTAAAAAAAAAAAAAAAAAAACACAATAGAAAAAGTTAAGATCAACCTTATATACATAATTGAAACAATATTCTTAAGAAAAACAAATAAATCCAAAGGAGAGATGCGAACAAATAATATATTATTGAGATCTCAATGTTAAAGTTCGTAACCATAGCCCCAAAAAGTTTTTCAATCGTGTCTAAAATATCCTTTTTTGTCCCCAGAAGATTAGACCAGTTCCTCTAATAATTGGATAATTTTTCAATTTCTGTCATAAAAAATGCTTTGTACACGTTCTATAGACTACATTAATCAATCAAAATTCACTTTTTTTTTCAAACCCGTTTAATGCGGTATGCGCATCACACAACATTCACTTACCATCCTACGTACGTCCCCAAGTTTTCTGTAGATTGGACTCGTGTTGAAGTTTCGCTATTTGTATGATTTTCGAAAAATATTTGCCTTAACTAATGTTCTAACATTTAATCTGCTTCTGGATAATAAAAAGCAAATTGGCTCTCTTTTTTAATTTTCACTTAAGTACGCATGAAATATATAAGGGGTATTCATGATCTTTGGTTTAACATGATAAAGCGTGTTAAATGGAAAAACTCATGTTAAATCGAAAAAAATTGCCTTCTTTTACCGTGGTAAAACGAAATAACATTTAACATGGCTGAGAGTCTGTTACTTGGTCTGTTAAATGGAGAATGACGTCACACAATAGACCAGTTGAGATCGCCGCCATTTTTGTTGTTCTGACAGCTCAGTTCTTTCGTGTGTTTGTGGTATTCATATCTCTGTTATTAAACCAGAATGGATAATTTTAATGATACATTTGAGAAAAAAAAACAGTAAAAAAAACAATGTAATTTCATTCTACTATCTGAAAATTTTTAAACGCTCGCCAGATAAAATTCTCACTATATGAACCATGTAATTATTCCTAGGGGACATATGTCCCAGAATAAAGTTATTTTTTCATTTCATTTCATAAGCTAAACTTTCACACAAATTCCACTTTTCACTCACTCTAGGCATGTTGTAATTAATTACTTAAATCAAAACTGAAGTAAACAATAACATGAGGGTCTGGAAGGAAGGTTATAAACATAAAGGCTTATACAACAAGTTGCTGAGAAAATCCGCTAGGGGCTCTTATGCATTTAACGTTTAACATGACTTCAAATAGGGCTGCTCGCAATCTTATAGTTATAGCATTTGACATGGTAAAACATTTAACATTTAACACAACATCATGAATACCCCTATAGTAACAGAAAGTATTGCATTCGTGCAAAATTTCGAATTCGAGTTTTCGACGAATATACATATTTTGAGATTACTTGAGTCCAAATAAACTATTCTTGCAAAATGGCCTATGTGTAGTAGGCCTAACTTAAAAACTAAACGCAGTACAAAACTGGAATTGCATATTTAAAACGGTTGTGACAGCAAATTTTTCGATAAAATCGATCTACTGAAAGTGCCACTTTATAGAATCGATTTTTCGCATTTTTTCTTAAATATATTGGGTTGCTACAATACACATCATACCAATCAATCCATGATCGGACAAATATACAATACATATATTTACATGATATAACAAAAAATATTTGTATTCTTCTCTACATTTTTCTTTTATAATCAATACTCGTTTACACAACAGAGGTTCATGTTGTGTTAAATATAAAATGTTTTACCATAATAAATGTTATAAGTATAGGATTGTGAGCAGCCCTAATTAAAGTCATGTTAAATGCATAAGAGCTCCCAGCGGATTTTTTGAGCAACTTGTTTTATAACCTTCTCTTCCAAAACTTCATGTTATTGTTTACTTCTGAGTTTTGATTAAAGTAATTTATTACATCAAACCTAAATTAAGTGAAGAGTGGAAGTTTTGTGAAAGTTTGGCTACTGAGTACCTCGATAATCTTCTGACTTTTCAGGGACAGAATCAAGATGAGCTAATTGACAACTGTCATTACATTATTATTATTATCATCCATTGCTTAATTAGTTTTAAAAACATCTAAAACAATATTAACACAATCAAAACTCAAACTACGAGCAAGTAACCTAACACAAAAACAAACAAAACGGTGACGAGCTCAGCTGGTTTGTTGCGAGAATTCATTTTCCGTTTAACATACCTAGTAACAAACTCTCAACCATGCTATATGTTATATCGTTCTATTATTAGGGTTATTCATGATCTTTAGTTTAACATGTTAAATGGAGAAACATTTCCTTCTTTTAGCATGTTAAAACGATATAACTGAAGTTGTTCAGAAAATCCGCTAGGAGCTCTTAAATGCATTTAAAGTCAAGTTTAAATAGGGCTGCTCACAATCCTATACTTATTACTATGGATAGGATTTTTATGATTTCACATATTTTTACCTGATCATGATATCTGCGATTCCTTACTAACTAAAGATGTTTCAAGACATTTCTGGCCAAAAGAAGTCATTTTTTTAAATATTTGGCCTTTTTTACATATTCTGTTGTAAACCACATATTTTCTGAAATATTTGTTACTTTTAACATATTTTTAGATATTTTATCCTGAATCACATATTTCCTCAAATTATTTGTTCAATTGTAAATACATTTTTCGCAGCAACAACGTAAAATTCAAGAGAACGCAAAGAAAATTAAAAGTGAAGTTTATTATTTATCATAAATAGTGCGTACAAATTTTATATCTTCATCTTTGAACACAAATTAAAAGCAGTGGCAATAATAAATTTTCACACACAATTACTTCGAGAATTTCTAAGAATCAATTAAAAAGAGCAAGGGTCTTATTCCTTATTTGGTCTTTTTTACATATTTTGTTGTAAATCACATATTTTCTGAAATATTTGTTATTTTTAACATATTTTTAGGTATTTTGTTCTGAATCATATATTTCCTTAAATTATTTGTTCAATTGTAAATTTTCATACAGAATTACATCGAGAATTTCTCAGAATCAATTAAAAAGAACAAGGGTCTTATTGCTTATTATAACAAATGATGACACAGCCGCCCAGGTGATGCAGAATACCGAACTAGATGCAATGGAAATAGCTTCATTTAAGTATGCCCCTATAACGTCAGTAAATGTTGAAAGATCTTTTAGTCGGTACAAGTCCATTCTGCGGCCAAACCGACGAAGATTTTTATTTATTATTAAAAATTTAAAAATGCATTTAATCTGCAATAATTTTGCAACTGACCCGGCTAAATAATTGATTTTTTTCAAAGTTTTAAATATTTTTCTAATTTTTTTTTTCTTTTTAGTAAGGATTATTCTTTATTTCCATTTATAATTTGTTCATAATTCATTCTGAGTAATTATTAATCAATTAGTTTAATTACAATTACTAATTAATGTCTTGTTATTGAACAGTTATGTTTTCTCTAAGTACATTTTAATATAATTTCTTTAAAATATTATTCGTGTAATATATGATAAATACATATTTATGTAACTTTTTTTAAGTTATAAAATTACTAATCAATAAGTAATTTATATTCTTGAATAATACAAAATTTATAAATGCATATTATTTACATATTTTTTTAAATATTTGATTTAAGTTATTTTGGGATCACATATGAATTTATATAAAAGTATTTGTATATCCTTTTGTTTTATAATCTTACTAAAGAGCAGAGATTTTTACTTTTTAATAATGCTTTCGTATTTTATTTCTTAACTTTTAAATTACTATTATTATTATCACTTCTTTCACTACTATTTAGTACAATTCAACTTGCCGAGTAATGCTCTAGTTATCATACAATTATGAATTCAATGTTTTTCTGGTCTCCTCATTATGTTAATTTTATCTTCAGTTTTTTCCCTCCATGATAATTATGTATGAGAACTTTACTATGTAAAGGATGGAACGAACCCTGACTCATGATTGTTTTAGTCTCCCAAGGATAGCCCTCTCAAAATAGAGTGGTATAATTGTTTAATAGACAAAAAAAGTCTGTAAGCATCCTTTTATATAAAAAGAGTAATTGTGATAGCTGTAAAAAGGGCTTTCATGGTCAAAAGCATTTTTTCAAAAGGGTTCACTCTTAGAATCTTCTATATCTATTTTATTGCTTACAAAACCTTTTAAACTCTTTTTTTTGGCATAATTTTTAAAGTTGGTAGCTACTATAAATGAAAGATCTGAGAATAAGTAAAAACTATTAAAATCCCTTTTATTTTATTTAAAATAATTTTTGATTATTATAATATATAAAATAAATGGTGGTAAATTGACACTTAGAGTAAGTCGGTTTTAGTAAAAAAGTTTCAGTAAAATCTCAAGTATATACCTACCTCTAATAACTATCTTCAGTTTTGTAGGACATACAAAAGTTCAATTTCATACAACTTTTTTATCATAAGTTAGGCTGTTCATATACACACAGACCATTTTATGATACTACTTTTATGGTATTTGAACTAAACAATCTTAAAACATGCATTTCTGTTTTTAAAACTTCGATTCAAAATTATTTACAATGTCAATGCTTCTTCTCACTGTTCATTTCACAAGTAAGTAAATTAAATTAATATTATGTATGACTGTGAAGTCTGGGGAGCGGCATCCTTAACGAAAAGGTAAAAATTACAATCATTTCAAAATAAAGTCGTAAGAATTGCAGAGGATGCTCCTTATAAGAAACAGCCAATTGCATCAGGAATTACAAATAGAAACAATTTACAATTACATCAAAAAAGGTTTATGAAGTTCCACTCCCTGTCACCAACAGTTAAAGGAGCAGTGACCTATGACTTGGGAAACCCAACCACAACCCAAAGATTGAAGCCCAGGCTGCTACAGGACATCTTGTAATAAATTCTATATTTATCAGTTCTGTAATTGTCACTCAAAAATTTTATTTTATCTTAATTTTTTTTCTCTTTATCTTTTTCTTAAATTCACTTTCTTTTCTTTTTTTTCCATTAGTCAATTATTTATTTTGTTAAATCCATAAATGTCATTGTTTTTGTAATTAACTGTACTTTTATCTTTTATTAAGAATCATTAGTTATGTATCTGTTTATTTTATCTTAATTTTTTGGTTTATTCATAACATTGCATATAGTTAGGGGTGTTTTTTGTATGAGACTAAACCCCTCCATAATCAATTGTTGAAAAAAAAAAGTACCTCTAACATTAACCATGTAAGGCCCACCAATCTGGTATTAAATAAATAAATTAAAAAAGACTTAACTAATATAAGATATCTTTTGAGTACATTCTTTTTTTTTTCTAAGATAGTTTCTACTTCAACATTCAAAGCCACATACCTGTAAACTTCCAATATAGAAGATGTCTTCACACTTAGCAACCTACCCTTCTATTGACTTTCTTGTTTTCTTACCCCTAAATACAAAAAACAATTATTAAGTAAAATATAA
>NW_027112014.1:1016028-1029831 GCF_000696795.3 Halyomorpha halys
ATATACATATATTCCTTTTATTAGTATATAATTTTCTTTTCACTTATTTTTTAATTAACATTTACCCTACCTTACCTTAATCTAACTTTTTTGTATCTTATTATCTTAATATTTCAAAATGTTCTTAGTTGTTTTTGTATCTTTTTGGCACTGATGAAGCCCTACAAAGTAGAGTGAAATGTCAGATAATAAATAAATAAGATAATAATAAAGATAAGATAATAATAAAGATATGATAATAAATAGGATAATAATAAAGATAAGATTATAAATAGTTGAAAACTATTTTTGTTCTTTTTGACCGCAACCCTGACCATCTTCATATTTAAGAAAAATATAATTATAGCAAAACTCCTCTTGGTAGAAACTAATTATAACAGGGATCATTAAATAGTCATATGAAGTATGATCAAAATTATAATGAAACAACACATTTCTAACAAATACATTAAGCAAGAATTAGATTTTTAACTTTTCATTGAAGCAATGAAAATACAGTGGACTCTGCCTATTTGAACTAATTAAAACCAAAAGCTTTGGGATTAGCAAAAAATAACTGAAATGGAATAAAAAGGTCACTTCATAAATAACTAATCAATTTAAAAAAAAAAAAAATGTACATTTATTTTTCCAAAAATATGTTTTCAATAATTAATCATTGTTCATTAATTCATTTTTAAACTATTTTCTTCTGAAATTTTCGTTTTTTTGGAACGTGAAATCATCTTTTTCTAGCCTCTGACCGCATCTACTTCAGCTTTTTATTCATCTAAATTACTTCTACTTTTTCCCAATCAAATTTTTCTAAAGATATGTAATTTAAAAATTTTACTCCTGACTAAGCCCTGCACCATTTTCTTCTGCTCATTAGATGCATTTGTGGAAACATGATACAACTTCTTCATAATGTATTTTCAGTCACATTTTCTTCAACTTCTTGCTCTTCATGGCTTTCAAAGACACTGGAAATTATTTCTTCATCTGTTTGAAGTTCCTATATATTTTCCTTTTCTCCATGTATTTCATACATAAAAGCAAATCTTTTTTTTCTAAATGGGTGATTTGGATTATTGAATGGGCCTGATTAGTGAGGTTCAGACTTGCGAGAGGCCACTGTATTGGAGAATTATATAAGAATCTATAAAACAAAAGTCTGAAATTCAAACTACAATAATTTTATTGTTTTTTGAGAAAATAGTGAGGAGGTCCAGATTCACAAACAGGCTGTTTTATCTTTTATGCATATTTGTATATGTTGAAAATATGTTTTGAAATACCAATAAATAGCATTTAAAATTATTTGGCAATTTGCAGTTGTAGCAAATGGCTTGTATTTTAATTCAGTTAAACACAACTGTTAAATGGTATAATTAAGAACAATGTCCCAAATCAATACAAAGTTATATTATATGTATAAATCCTAAGTAAATAAAAAAGGTTTGACGGAAGACATTCCTTATATTAATTCCAAGCAACAAATGCATAGTATACATAATAAATTTCAAATATTATAATCTTGATTCATTTTAAACAATTTCATTTGTTATTTCTTGTTTGCATTAGGATTTGAGTGAAACATCAATTAAAAATGATTAAGCAAGTCATTTAAAAAGATATCTTATATATTAATGATGAATTGAAATTAAATTTAAATCTATGAACTACAAAATATAGTTTCTTTCCATTTATTAAATTTGACCATTTTATTATATGTTAAATTTAAATTGAATAAGATTTTATTGGTATGGAGACTATTTATTTATTTGTTTGTTATATCTAACTCATGGTGAAGAAGAGAAAAATATGAATAGTAACAGATTATAAATATTTGTTGAAATGTTTATTTAATTTAAATTTTCTACACATTCTTTGTTTTTATAAATTAGAAAATTAATAATGAAAACTATTAGTGACTACATTCACCTTAAATTTTGATAAATATATACGGAAATTATAATGTATAGTTACTTCATACAAGTAAAAACGATGTTCATAAGTCATTCTAATCTTAAAAATTAAAAACTTATTTTTTTCTATGGTAGACACTGATTTTTTGAATTATTTTAAATCACTGTGATAATCAACAGTCATACCATTTTCACAAATCTTTTGGTGCTCTCTCTCTCTCTTCCTACCTCTTTGGATAACGGTAGTGGAGGTTACAAATAAGTTGTGGTTGCTACTCTGAAGTAAACAATAATAAAGTTTGTTAATAAAGGCATTGTTTTTTTGGGGAAAGTTGAGATAATGTAATGGCTCTCAAGAAAAAGGTTAAAACTATTTTATATATATGTTTTTTTTTTGTCTTAAAGTGATTATTATATATCTGTTTTACAAAGCTTATTCAGGAAACATACTATTTGATTATGAAAGTATAGATGAGCTTATTTATAAGAATGAAATCATGATTTTAAGATTTCTTCTTATGAAATTAGTTAAAACCTTATTGAATTTTTTAGGATACTAACTCTTCTTCTGAATCTTCAAGCAGCAATAGTTCTTCTTCATCTTCTACATCTTCCTCAACATCTGGTTCTGAATCGAGTAGTTCTGATTCAGAAAATACATCAACTAGTGGAGGAGGGAAGAGTGCTAACCCATCATCAGATTCAGATAAGAAACCTCAACAGAAAAAGAAAAATTCTACAACTGTTACTCCCAAAGTTAAAGCTGACAATTTAGATGGCGATAAGAACAAAGATAAGCAGAAAAAACCTCAGCCACCGAAATCAAATGTTTATTCTTCAGATACTGATGATTCGTCTCCGAAGTCTAATGCTAAACGAAAACCGCAACCTAAACCCAAGTCATCAGCTACTGTAACTCCTGTACCCAAAAATCCTAAAAATGTATTGAAAAATACCCCAAAAAAACTTAATCCACCCAGAAAAGTGGCCCAAAAAAATGCTACACCTAAAGATTCCGTTAAAACTTCTAGCAATAAGCTGGATGATCCAAAAAAATCAAAGACAAAAAGTATTTTTAGCCCTGATAATAGCAGTGATAGTGATGATCAAAATTCATCACCCCCTCCTCCCAAACTAACTGCAATGAAAACAGCAGCTACTAAAGTGCATAATAGAGTGAATTCAAAGCCTAAGCCGTTAATGCCTATAAAACCAAGGACAAGTTCTGTTTCTTCAAATTCATCTGAATCTTCTAGGTCTTCAAGTAAGATTTGCCTGTTTATAAGTTGATATTTATGTATGGTGGTGCACATTAACAATTACTTGTAATTTTGGAAACTTGTGTAATATTTCTCCTTTATCTAACCGATAACCCTTACAGTTTTATAATGTATATTTAAATTATGTTTCTCAGTAAAAATTTAAACTTTGGCACCTGTTTATTGTGGATTAAGTGCAATTTTGTGAATTTCGAGTTATTTGTTTCACCAGAAACCGATTCTTTTATCTTTCTTGTGTCGAAGAGGCCAAGTGTTGTGGGTAATACAATGGAGGGTTTTCCTTTGTGAATAATTGATCGGAACTCTTTAAAGTAAAACTTCCTATTGCTTTTTTCAACCATCTGATTTTCGTACTTAACTCTTTATTTACAGGTGTCATAGAAAAGTGATAGTTCCTAAATCAGATAGAATGGTGAGTAGTTTAAAACAGTGATTTTTAGTTTACTCGGATGAATTATGGGCCTCATATTAAATATTTGAATAAGGCTTTGCATTAGCTTAGGCCGCTCCTGTTTTTACTGTAATATGTTTCTTTTCTGAACTCATAATTTACCTTATGAATTTTACGACTAAATTCATAGTTTTTTTGTAATTTCATTTGATCTTGAATTTGAAAACAAATTAAATTAACAGTCTTATATTGTCCCAAAATAAAAGTTTCTAATGCATATAAAAAAACTAATATCTAAATTTCTTACATAAAATTGTAATATGATGTATAAAATTGTAAAATGTAGGGATTCCTTGGTCTAAATGATAACTATTCTTGTTCCTTTCAGGCAAAGGAATTTTCTGAAAAGTCTCAATTGCAATGTTTTAATTTGCTATGTTTTTTATGTATGATGTGTAAATGTGAGTGCATGTTTCTTTTAAACTGATTTTTATGTTTTTAATTTTATAAATAATGGACTGGTTGTCATGGTGATGGAAGCGATTCTGATATATTTTTATGTTTCAATTCATGTTATCTTTTCTCCAAATAGTTTTACTTTTTATTACATTCAGTCAACATTCTCTCATCTAGGATTTTGGCTCAACATGATTTTAAGTGAGGCCGACAGTGGAAAACTGAATTATGGAAATCTTTATTATTGAAAAATCACATCTACTATAATTTTACTTTTTATTTTATGCAATAATAATAATAATTTCAAGACTAAAACAAAAAAAATTTAAGATACTGTTATATCTGTGTTACCTTAGGGTAAAAATAACCAATTCCGAATTTAGAGTCATGAATTTGAAAAACAAAAACTGAAGGTTTTCAGAAACAAGTATGAACATATATTGTGATACAAGGAAAAAATAGTCTCAAGCTATTCTGAGTTCATTATTTTTTCATATATAAGTTTAATCTTTGACAGAAAACATTACATAAAAATTTAGAAACATTTCAACATGGACAATGGCTGTTGTTGCTCAAGGACACATATTTGAAAGAATAAGAAATTTCCTTTTGTTCTAAATTGATAAATTTTATATTATTAATTGATTAAAAATTATAAGAAGAAAATATGGATATGTTCCCTTGGATTAGATTGAACACGTTTGCATGACAGAGGGTTAGGGGAAGTTTACCGAACACATTATGAAGTAAGTTGACATCAAATTATTTATATTTTTAAGGGAGTAGCTCTGATTCTAACCATGATTCCGGAAGATCCAAGCAGGGATCTGCGAAGAAAAAGACACCTTCAAAAAGGGATAAGAAGTCTCCTCCTCCTCCACAACTTGTTTCTGACGCCGATAGTGTTACAACTAGAAAGCAAACCCGTTCATTGAGCAACAGAAAAAGTAAACATGTTATGTCCAGAATGCCAAGTGAATCAGATTCTGACACAGGTAATATTTATTTATGTATCTGTCCTATAGACAGATTTTAATAATTTGTTTTGTTCTTTGACTTCCTCATGCCAAAAAATATTTTTCTTAAGAACTATTTTAGGTTATTATTTCATTAATATAATGTTTTAATTTCTTGTATGAGATTAAATAATTAATTTTTTATTTATTTATTCATATTTACATAAAAGTACATTTAGTATGTATGATGTAAGATCATTATGATATGATACAGGCATGTAGAGAAACTACCCATTGGTAGCCCTCTAATAATATTTCCACATTAAAAAGTCTCTACACCATCTTCTTTTCTGATGCCTCGTAGGATTTTCAGGAATGGAAGAGGAAGCAAGGTTAGAAACTAGTGGGTTTGGGAGTTTATAATGGAAGGAGTGATATCTGGTTCGGGTTAGATATCATATGGATAGCTAGGTTACATATGGAACATTAAGGTCTTTATGGATTATTTTATTTGTGACAAAGTAAGGTGATTTGATAGAATTTATTTTTATCCTACAATTTCGGCACCATTCTTCATGGGTTTTGATATGGGATTGGAGATTTTGGGATGCAAGTAAAGGGTTGTTATTAACAGGGAGAACATATAATTAATTTAAAATACAACTTCTTATGATACCTTTTCTGAACATTATTTGTTTTTCTCCAACGTTTCAGCCCATAGGCTATTTGACGTAACCTAGTTTAAAATTTTTCATCTAAATTTTTCTCATATAACATCCACGGTCAACAACTAACGCTTCATTTCAAAATTTTCAATTACACACTTTCTTCAAGGTAGTATCCTTGGTCCCATCCTATACACCGTCTATACAGCTGACATTCCAACCAATCCTAACACTATCCTCACCACGTATGCCGATGACACATGTGTGCTCTCTGTTAATAATAACCCATTAATTGTATCCCAAAATCTCCAATCCCATATCACAGCTCTCGAAGATTGGTGTCATAATTGGAGGATTAAGATAAATTCCAACAAATCCCATCAAATCACCTTTACCCTTCGTCGTAAACCTACTGACTGCCCTACAGTTTCATTTAATGATGTTACTCTTACCCCTGTTGAACAGATCCGGTACCTTGGACTACATTTGGACAAGCGATTAACCTAGATTCCTCACACCAGACTGAAAAGACAGGAAACTGCACGTCGATTACGACTATTACAGCACTTACTAGACAAATGGTCTAAACTTCCAACACATTACAAAATACATGACTGTAATATGGCCAATCTGGACATATGGACTTGAGCTTTAGGGCTCCACTAAACCTTTGAATTCCTCTCGTATTCAATCCTTATAATCCAAAATCTTTCATAAAATCCTCAATGCTCCTTACTTTGTCACAAATAAAATCATACATAAAGACCTTAATGTTCCCTATGTAACCGATCTAGCTCGAACCAGATATCACTCCTTCCATTAAAAACTCTCTAACCACTCAAACCCCTTAGTTTCTAATCTTGCACCCTCTTCCATTCCTGACAATCCTCCGAGGCGTCTGAAAAGAAGATGGCCACGAGACCAGCTAATGTAAAATGTCAATAGAGTGCTACCAATGGGTAGTTTCTCTACACGCCTGTAACACTCCAATCTAACTTAGATCAGATTTACTAAATGTATTATAATGTACAGTTGTAAATAGCAATAAATAAATATTAAAAAAAAAAAATTACACGCTACTATCCCCAAAGTCATTTCATTAATTAATTATATTTTTATAACAATCACCTTGCTACTTAGCTAGTACTTAGTACCCTGTTTTGTGTTTTTTATATAAAAGAATTTTTTAGTATATTTATATTGTATAGAAAAATATAGGTGATATGCCAATATGTGTAGACATAGTTACTTAAAACCACAGACGAATTAGATATGGTGTATTCATTGGTATGCATATATTGTAGTAATCCTATGTACTTCAAGAGCAATACTGAAAGAAGAGATAATAATTCCCATAAAATTAATTATGAGGGTGGTTTGAAAAGTTCTTGGAAAGTACTAGAAAGAAGTATCTTACCTCAGCTTTTCTTTTTCAACATAGTCTCCTGTAGAGGGATCCCTTGATCCCATCTCGAAAATGAGTTTTCTCCAGGTCTGCAAAATACCTCTCCAAATTCGGCTGTCAGTTCTTCTGTTGTAGGAAATCTCTGTCCACCTAGGAAAATTTTCAGCTTGGAGAAGAGATGAAAACCTGATGGTGCCAAATCAGGCGAATAAGGTGGATGTGGCAACAATTTGTACCTCAGTTCATGAAGTTTTTCCATGGCAATAGCACTTCTGTGCTGGTGGGCATTGTCCTGATGAAAGATGACTTTTTTCCTTGACAAACCAGGACTTTTTTTAGCATATCTTTTCCTGTAGTTGGTCTAGAAGGTTTGTGTAGTATTGCCCCATAATTGTTTGACCAGTAGGAAGATAATCTATTAGCATAATGCTTTTTGCGTCCCAGAAAACTGAGGCCATGACTTTTCCGGCCGAACGTTCTGCCTTTGTTTTCTTTGGTGGTGGTGACTCAGCATGTTTCCACTGCTTTGACTACTGTTTTGTTTTGGCTGGACCCAAGTTTCTTCTGTAGTCACAAACCGGTGCAAAAAATCTTGTTGGTTGCGCTGAAAACGGGCCTGATTTTGTTCAGACATTTCCAATCTGGTGCGTTTATGGCCCAATGTGAAGAGCCGCAGTACCCATCTTGTGGATAATTTTTTCATTCTCAATTCTTCAGTTAAAATGTGGTATACCTGTTAGATGACATCACTACAGCTTTAGCGATCTCAAGCACTTTCAGTCGATGATCCTCCATGACCTTTTTATGCACTTTTATGATAAATTCTGGGGTCGTTGCACTTTCTGGCTGTCCACAACGTGGATCTTCATCTAAGCTCTCCTGACCAAATTTAAACTCGCTGGTCCACTTGGGAACAGTTAAATATGAAGCATCAGAGTGTTTTAAAAGTTGGCATGAATTTCCTTTGCTTTCATACCTTTTTTTACAAAGTACTTAATCATTGCTCGAATTTCAGTTTTTTCCATTGTCACAAATGACTACACATAAAACAACAACAAAGAGTCGTCACTACCACTCGCACCATGTGTTCACTCACATAGGATGTGTGATTATTGCGCAGGAACCTTGTTGCTCTTGCAGTGATTCCGAGAGCTTCATTTGAAACCACCTTCATATTTTTTAAGGATTATAATGTTATGTACTAATTATATTATTACAAAGAATCCTTTTTCTTTTCTTAAAATCTTCATTATAATGGAACGTAGCTCATTTTTCATCTTCAATGTGCAAAAATGTATAATTTGAATTAAACAATTAAAAAATTCTGCTAACATAAATTAGTTTTAACTAAAAAACTATCGCTGATTTGCTTGAATAGTGGCCCTGACCTTCATTAGTGATGAGAACATAAAACAAGATAACAACTAACAAATAAAAGGAAATATAGAAAGATTAGAAAATAACTAATATTATGAATACATAAATAATTGTTATCTTGTTTTTTCTTGTTAGTCCTAATGAAGGCTAGAAATTCTAGCCAAAATGTTGGTACTAATAAATAAGTCTAAATTTATTTGTGTTCTTCACTGACCAAACGCCCAACCATCTTCTCATATATATCCGCAGTCAACAGTCTTATTATTATAACAATATATATCCTTAATTCAAAATATGAATAATAATTATAAGAATAAATGAAAGGAATATGGTTCGGGTGCGGTCAAAAAAACTCAAATAGTAGAATTATACTATTTTAAAATATAGTAATAATATAGAAAATAGTATAATTCTACTATTTGAGTTTTTTTGACCGCACCCGGACCATATTCCTTTCATCTATACACACGGTCAATCAATAATCTTCCAATTATTAGAATAACATTAAATAATAAAAATATGCATCTGATTGGTAATAATTTATTTAAATAAAATATAATCTTATTGGTAGAAGATAGTTGACCGTATTGAAGTAGATTTTAGGAAGATATTCCATTTTGTGCTTTTAAATAGGTTTTTTTTTTTTGTTTTTTTTTTTACTATTTTGTACCTTTATTGACCGCCACCTGAACTATCGTCCTACAAAATATAATCTTAATACATCATAACATTAATTTGTTTTTACTTACTTATTTAATTTTATTTATCCAATTCAGAAATTACTTTATTATTTCTAATGTAATTAGGCAGTAAGACAAGTATAACTAAATCGCCAGTTAAAAGACCTCCGAAAGAATCATTTATGCAGAGGAAAATAAAATCAGATGGCGAAGAGGAACGAAAATGCCCAATGGAAGGGTGCGATTCTAATGGACATCTTGGCGGAAGAATATCCAGACATTTTACTCTTGAAGCTTGCCCACTCTATCACAATCTCACTCCGCATCATTGTAAGGTAATAAATATTACTTCGTTAAAACATAAGTTAACTTTGGTTTGAGGTTAGCTATACTCAATAATTTTTTTCTACTTTCAGTCAAATTATTTAAAACATAAATCAAGTGTTAATTTTATTACATTATAAGTGATAAATAGTCGACTATATTGAATTATGAGATTTATGCTAGTTTGGGGATTCAATGTACCTTAAAAAACAGAGCTATAACTTTTTATTTTATTTAATGTTGATTTTGCAGAGCTATTATTACAAAAATTCTACCGTATATAATAAAAAATACTGTATGGTGTGTGCATCACATGACTTTCACCTACTTGTCTACTTACTGGATCCTGCCATATAGTTCCTTCTCGCGGCACATTTGTTCTCCATCTGCCAGAAAATTCAAAACCTCAATTTTGGCCGAAAAATATCACGGCTTTTGTGTTTTCGAACCGAAAAGAGATTATTTTGATTGATTACTACTGCATGAGACTGTGAGATCCTATAGAAGCTGAATAGAGCTATTCAAAACAAATAGAGCGGATTGTTGACGAAGGGGTGTGTTTGTTGCACAACACCCACCCACTCACGATCTATGCCACCAAGGCACTTTTGATCTTATTTGGTTGGTATGTGTTGAACCACTCTACTTATTCCCTTGCCTTGATGTATAGCACTTTCAATTTTCATCTTTTCACTTTCCTGAAGACTCGCATGGGTGGAAAAAAAATTTTAAATGATAAGGAGGTGATACGAGAGATCTCGAAATGGAAAAAGGAAATGGCGGGGTAGTTCTATCTGGAGGGTATCAAAAAATAATAAAGTTATTTATTTACTGATATTTGCGAATTATTATTTTCTAAGTTGTTTTAAGTATTTTAAAATGCAAAAAAAAAAAAAAAAAAAAATTGTACAGAGCTCTTTGAGTCTTTTATTCAACTTAAAAAAAGGGGGGATTTTCATACTACGGAGTTGGCTTTGTTAATTTTTTTTTAGGTTTGTTAAGATGTCTTTAAATTTTACTTTAAATAATGTTCAAACATGTAGATGATATATTTTGTACTTTGAAAAAGGATGGTATTAATAAATTGCCAGAAGTATTCTATTGTCACCATGAAAGATTAAATTTCAAAATTGAAGTTGGAGCAGGAGGGTAAATTGAAATTTCTGAGAAAGTTGGTGACTATAAAAAGAAAGTAGGTTAATAACAGAATGGACCAAAAACGAAACCTGCAGTAACATGATTTTAAAATACTATTCATATCATTCCTTATATATGAAGTACAATGTAATAAACAAGGTGGTGAAAATTACTGATTCGAGTTCATTGGATTAAGTAAATTTTTTAATATATTCCTTGAAAATTTTTACTCTAGAAATTGAATTCATAAAGTTTAGGATATAAATATTAAGAGATCCAAAAATAACGTAGCTCAATACTCCTCATGTTATATACCCAGTAATAAGATGAAAAATTACTACAGCAAAATAAAGGTCAAAATAGAAACAAAAAATTAATCAGAATTGGTATATAAATTGTCCAGCAATATATATAGGTAGGGGAAACCAAACAATTATTGGAAGAAAGAATACATCAGTATGTTAATGAATGTAAAAAAAGAAAAAACAAAAATTGGTTTATTTTATTTCAGATTGTTAGGAAAAGTTTAATCTAGGATATCAAATTTATTTGATCAATTATTTTATATTTTTTTATTGTCAAGTGAAATGTTCGTTTACAGGAGGGGTACCTCGACCGCCTAAAGAAAGATGATGAGCGTAAAAAAGCTATTGCTATAGTAAAAGCTGGTAGATGCGGTTCGCCGACCCCTGAACAGAAATTGTACAGAGATAAAGTGAAAGAATTGCGAAGCAAAACTGGGAGCAATAATGAGATAAAGTTAGAAGATGAAGGAGAAGGAGGAAAAGACAGGCAACCACCTCTCGCTAAATATTCTAATAAGTACGATATGAGATTGTTTCAAGAAGCACAAGCTGTTGCTAGTGAAGCAATCGTAAGTATATTATCATGAATTTTTTATTAAATTAATTTATAGAATTGACATTTTTCCTACATTGATTTTCTTATTTGAAGTAAAATATCATTGTTTATATACAATTTTTTCAATTTCTTGAGACTGGTATTTATTTATTAAATAAATCAAATGGTATCCTTTTTAAGTCTCAACACTCTTTATTATATCAACAGTCCAACGTTTCGGCCAATTTGGCCATCCTCAAGAACAATCTTCAATATAAATTCTCACCTCACATCAAAATTTAAAAATGTTTTGCTGGGTATTCTGCCCAGGTCATTAATTAAAAGTCAAAATCACCATATTTCTTCCAAAACTTCATTAATTTTGAAAAACTTTAAATTTTAGATTAAACTACGCCATCAACTATCATATAAACAAACTGAATAGGCTGCAAAACATTTTTATATTTTGATGTGAGGTGAGAATTTATTTTAGGATTGTCCTTGAGGATGGACAAATTGGCCGAAACGTTGGACTGTTGTATAATAAATAGTATTGAGACTTAAGGATACCATTTGATTTATTTAATCATTGTTTATTTTTAACCATGGTAATAATTTAACCATGGTTTACAAAAATTGAAAATCAAGTAGTATATTTTTGCAATAATAAATAAATTGTGAAAAATGTCATTTGGAAAAGAATGTCTCTTCTAGTATTGAGGCGTTAACTGGAAAAATGGCATCTGTCTGAAAACTGTGTTCTTAGAAATCTCCATGTAAAGTTTTGTAAATGATATTAAAAAAAAAAATTAAATCTGTACCGCTACCCCGCCTGGGCTGGTGGATGAACTCCACTAGTGGGGATTAATAATCCTCCGGTCTCCTGAGTTCAGTACACAGTGCAATTACACATAACAGGATAGAACACTATTCACAAACACTGACCCTAAGGACAAATATAGTTCACACCCCAAGATCGCCTCTCCTTGGAAGACTTGATGTTGGGAGTATATGTTGGCAACCTGTTGTCCATGGGCAAGGGGCCTCCATCATTGGGGCAATTACCCGTATGGAGTATAAATGATTCAAAGGAATATATATAAATTTTTTATTTTAGGAAGACGAGCTAAAACTTCTGGCGAATGTAAGGTATACGAAGCTTATTGAAATGGGAAAATTTGAAATGGAAGTTTGGTATCAAAGTCCTTACCCAGATGATTTCGCCCGTCTGCCAAAACTGTACATTTGTGAATATTGCCTGAGGTAACTATCTTTGTAATTTTTAGGAATTATATGACTAATACATGTTTATAATGAATCAAAATTCATTATGAATTAACTTATTGTCCATCTAGTTACTCCTCTCTATATATATTGTAATATCCTCTTTTTGTGTAAATAGTATATTTTTATGTATAAAGGGTTTTTAATATTATCAAGGGTTTCATTTTTATTTTATTTATCATTTTAATATTGTTCAATTGCTTTGTTAAACCAAAAAAAAGAAAGGTAACCAAGTTTATTCGGCCAAGTATGGAGTGGAAAGATTGTTATTCAAAACAAAGAAGATAGTGGGGCATGTCTTGCCAAAGTTTGTTGAATCGCGGCCATGTTGAACAGATTCAAATATTTTAAAAACTTTATTTTAACTTCCCATAATTGAAATTACAGTACATTTATAAAAAAAAATAGAAGTTAAGAATAAGTATCAAAGAAAATTATTCATAAAGGAAATCATTAGAAGAAACTCAAAACCATAGTGCTACAATCGATGTTGTGAACTAACACCTAGAGAAGGGGAAGGAAGAAAACTTGGTTTTTCGGATTCATTCGTTGCTTAGGCATGGGCAGGAAATAATGTTTCCTGGATGAGGAGTTCCTCATCATCTTCTGTCTAGCTCAAGAGTAGACATCTTGAAAAGGAAAAAATCGAAGAGTCACCCAAGAAGAAAAAGGGACTCCTTGTTTGGATCACCAAACAACACACTTCGGTGGATGGGAAGTGAGTAAAAAACTGTTAGAGGACCAATGCTTTGTTTCGTTAGTGTTTGTTTACTGAAAGATTGCCAACAGTCAGTGTTAGTTTGTTGAGAATATCACCAAAAGAAGATTCTATGAAATTGGTTAGTTTTGTTCTATCTAAAATTAAATACATTTGTAAAAGAGATATTAATTTAATTAAGTGTTATTAGTAAAAGTGTCTGCTTCTGATTGTCTAGAAATCCGCCCTGAGATTTAGATTTTAAAATTTAAATAAAGTTCTACTATCTATTTAATATTAAAGCTTTTAATTTGAACCTAAGCTATACCTAAGATATGAAATTAGTTAAAACTATATTAAAACTATAAAATTTCCCTTTATTTTTTATAAATAAGTTTTGAATT
>NW_027112014.1:1031856-1053423 GCF_000696795.3 Halyomorpha halys
AGACCTTCTAGTTTAAATTAATGTTTGAAGTACCACCAATGGGTGGTTCCTTCCCAAGATTTTCAAGTGTATATGAAACATACAACATATTTACCTATTGTATTATTTTGTAAAGTTGTAAATTACAATAAATAAATAATTAAAAAAAAAAAATATTCCTCTTATAAATTTTTTTGGGTATTTAGGTATATGAAAGCAAGGAAATCAATGGAAAGGCATGCTGCTAAATGCGTCTGGAGGCATCCTCCAGGGGAAGAAGTATACAGGTATTTTAATCTATTTAATTTTTTAGGATAATGTTATTTATTGTTTTATAAAGAACTATCCAAGAATTTATGTATGTATTGTCTGAAACATAGGATAGACTTTTTAAATTTTTTTTTCTTATTTTAGAAAAGAAAAAATCTCAGTTTGGGAAGTCGACGGAAAACGATATAAAAGTTACTGCCAAAACCTTTGCCTTTTAGCTAAATTCTTTTTAGACCACAAAACTCTTTATTACGATGTAGAGCCATTTTTATTCTATGTGATGACAATCGGAGACTCCGAAGGATGTCATACTGTTGGTTACTTCAGTAAGGTGAGAAAGGAAAAAATATATTTAAAATTAAATGTATAAATTAATACGAAATCTTTGAGTTTTTTATATTATTTTCATATTGTTTTCAGGAAAAGAATTCCTTTTTAAACTATAATGTCTCGTGCATTCTTACACTGCCTCCATATCAAAGACAAGGTTATGGTAGACTTCTCATTGACTTCAGTCAGTATTAATTTTTTGTTTCTTAATATTTGTATTATTCGTAATTTGAATCATATTTGTTTTGTTATTTTAATTTTGTTGGTAATTTTATTGGATGAACGTTTTATTATTTCTGATTAACTTAAAAATGGCTTTTTTTTTTTTTTCTACCATTAAGAATAATTAATATAATATAAAATTATTATTTAATCATATCTGCCATTGGCGTTTTGTCGTTTTTTCCTAAATTGATATATCTTCGAACTGTATTAAACGGCATTGGAGAAAGGTGGGGATTTTATTTATTTATTTCCATTTTCTCCTGCCTTTTGAGCATTACAGATTTACAGCAACAGTTTTATGTTGCACATGTATCCGTAGCATCAAACTACTGCTGATAAAGCAATTTGAAGTATTTACAATGTTCATTTTTCAGCTGTAAGGTTCATTCATCTGTGCCTCTTCCGTCTGCTGGCCTTCCAGGGGCTGTTCTTCTTTTTGAAGATTGAAGCAGGCTAGCCCAGCAGTAGTTTTCCAACCATATACAAATGTCTTTGGTTACTGACTGATTAGAAATCATTCTCTGTGAGGGTGTAGGATCGGATTTCCCTCAGCAATCTGACTCATAGTGCATCAAAGGTGGTGCAGTCCAATGATGATGCACTTATCAGTCTCCTGAACAATACAACTAGGGTTGATATTCATCTTGTGGCTTTGAAGCTTGGCTCAAAATTCCACATGCCCTACAAGGAGTTGAGAGAGCCAGTAGTCCGGGAGGACCCACTTTGCTTTCACCCGTGACCTTTTTTCCTTGCCATTTCCGGCATACGGGGCGTGAGAGCAGTGAGGTAGTGCGTTGGGGTTTGCGCATGCCACTGTTCCCAAAGATCACCAATTATTTTTTTTATTTTTTTTTTTTTTTTTCTTTTATTAATTATTTAATTATTACATTTTTTTTTACTGTGGTGCAGCCCAGCGCTAGGTTTAGCGCCTAACTGATGGAGCTGCACCTTGTCCACTGCATCCATCGGGATGCCTCCTGCAGTTACCAGGCTAGTCCAGCCCTCCTGGTCTTAGTCTGGGTCAGCTACCTCATCTTCTGGTGGCTCGCCGATGTTGGGCGGTCAAGCCCTTCCCATCCTGAAATGAGTGGGTCCACCACCTCCTTCCACCCATAAATGAACTCCCTGAAGAAGGGATAATTCTCTTCCATCAACCAGGGAAAGTCCGACTCGGCGAGGGTGTAAATCCCGGTCTTTCTCGACAGCCTGGCTCAGTGTCCTTCCATGGCAGAGCAATCTATTATTACGTGTTCTGCTGTTTCAGGAACTCCGCACGTTGGGCACCAGGGGTCGATGTTCTTTCCAAAGCTCTGCAGCTTTCCCCGAAACCCCCTGTGTCCTGTTAGGATCTGTGAGACCCAATAGTCTGGGAGGAACCGTTTAGCCTTCAGTTTAGAAAGGACGGTAGGGAAGAATTTTCTCAAAGTAGCACCCTTCTGGCTTGCTACCCAACGCCCATTCCCTCTTAACTTCATATTTAAGGACATCCTCCCTGAGGATGAGGTCCAGGGGCATCGCTCTCCCGTGACCAAACAGTGAGGAAATATTCCCTTAAGGTAGCCCCTTTTGGGCATGTCACCCAATACCAATTCCACTCTTCTGCAGTGTCCCTCCAGAGAATGGTTTTCCATTTGCTTGGGTTCTCATCAATCCTCACCTGAAGATTTATCAGCAGACTGCTGAGCCCTCTCCCTTGAATTGATACTTCATCATCTCTTTCTGCAGGAAGAGGTCAACAGGTATCCCTTCCACTGAGACTTGCACAGCTTGATGTGAAACACTTCTGTATTCCTTAGTGACTAAGCCAAGCTGTTGGATCGTTGCCAATCTCTTCTGTCGGTGCGAGAGATTTCAGTTTCCGGCATGCGAGGCATACCTCAGAATACCCACTATTACTCCTTTATATATACGGTCATTATCACAGGGTATCCGAGACCCTAGAAAGTACCCCTGGCACGACTAAGACTGTTCAACGATTGGACCACTCTATTTCCCAAGTAAAGAAAGATGGGGATGTATTTTCTATGTTTCATAGCCATAGATCACAATTTTGGAGGTTTTAGGAATATCTGATGTTCAGGATATTCTAGTTTCATCCCCTACCAATAACCTCTTCAATTTTTGGAATTTTGATTTGATTTTCACTGCATCATAAGAGTGGCATATGTTCTAAATTTTGAGGGCAATATTGATTCTCTAGTGTTCCTAGCTTTGGAATTTCCAATGGAGTTGGGTACATTTTTTAATGGGTTCATTTATACAGGCAGTCAAGTATCAACTCATCATTTGGAAATTTAATTTTAAAACGATTTTGTTCTATTTTTTTTTTTTTTCTATTTTCCGCACTATTTACTGTAAAAAAAAATTGCTTTTCATTATTGGCAATTTGTTCCATCAGGTCAAAAATTTACCTAATATGAATTAGACATGAAGTCTTATTTACTATTAGAAACTGTAAAAAAAAAAGAAATAAAAGGAAAATTCCAGAATTAGGCATTTTGTTCATGATTTTTTTAGATGCATTGAACACAAAACTCTTTATGTATATCAGTTGTTTAATTTTTAAAATTTGATTTTAATTTCTATTCCTTTAGGTTATTTATTAACGAGAGTGGAAGGAAAAATCGGATCACCTGAAAAGCCGCTCTCAGATCTTGGTCTGATATCTTATCGCTCTTATTGGAAGGATGTACTTTTGGAATATCTTTGCAATCTGGAAGGAAAACAGATATCCATTAAAGGTTTGTTTTTTATTGTTAAATGTTATGTTATTCTCGTCTGTTTTTTTTATTTAATACATCGGCCTGGTGGGCTTACATGGATACATTTCTTTTTTTAACAATTGATTATGGAGAAGGTATAGTCTCGTACAAAAGACACCCCTAACTCTATGCAACGTTATTAATAAATAAAAAAAAAATTAAGGTAAAGTAAATAGATAAAAATAATAATTCTTAATAAGAGAGAAAAGTAAAGCTAATGACAAAAATAACGATATTCGTAGGCATAAAAAAACAAACAATTGCTCTCTAATGGGAAAAAAAGAACAAGTTAATTTGAAAAAAGTACAAATAGAAAAAATAAAATAAAAATAATGACAATAATAGAATTTATAACAGGATGTCCTGCAGCAGCCTGGACTTCAGTCTTCGGGTTGTGGTTGGGTTTCCCAAGTTGTAGGTCACAGTTCCTTTAACTGTCAGTAAATCTTTTTTCTATTCCTTGTTTTTATTTTTAGTGATTCTTAACTCTGATTGACTTTCTTTTTTATGTAGTTGTGTATTTAGATAAGTGGTTTTTAACCCAAAAAAGTCTGCAGACCACTAAACCAAAAAATGAGCAATGTGGGACCCACCTCCAAATCCTCACCTGATGTATCGGAGGTCCCTCTTGGAAAATATTTGAAAATTAGGTAGCTTTAAAGTGTATTTTGAGTAACTTTTGTTGTGTTTTTGCCTGTTAGAACTTTTCAGATGATATACAAACTTCAGAAAAGGTAATTAATTAAATAGTTATACCATCACAAAAATGTGTGTTGTCAGACCCTCCTTCGGCTCATCCCAAGGCTCTCGTTAGTCTCATATGGCATGCAGACCACCATTTGGAAACTGCTGATTTAATGAAAATGGAATGAATGATTGAAAAAACAATTTTATTCTGGGACAATTTCCCCTAAGAATAAATTCATAGTTACATATTAGGACTAGTTGTCTGGTAGACATTTAGAAAGTTTCAGTATGCAGACTAAAATTATTAAAAAATCAAGTTAAATTATAATTTATAATGGTAATCAATATATGGAAATATACATTATTCACATTGATGCAGAGGTGTGATTATGTAGTAGGTGAAGGAATAAGTGTTGCTTAAAGGAGAGAATAGATATAGGAAGACAATTCCAGAAGGAGGTTGGAAATATGACGAACGATTTGCTCAAGGAAGTGGTTCTATGGGAGGGCAAATATAAATCAATCGGTTGGGTTCCGGTTTTTAATGAATGGAAGGATGAACAAAGAGTGAGGAGATCAAGGATATAGATAGGTTATTGATTTTAAAAACTTGGATTAGGAAAACACCAAGGAGGTATTGCCTTCAGGAGGTTAGTAAAAATATATATAAGAAAAAAAATAAGATTGTTAAAAAAAATAATTTTTAATTATATTGTATTTAGTTTGTAATTGATGAAAAAAGAAAAAGAAAAAAATTTTTTTTTGTATTATTGCTAATATATGATAGTGTATATATATTCAATCATGGACTGATTTATATGCTATGTGTTCTAGCTACCCCTATTTGGGCAGCATTGCCGAATAAAGCATTTCTCTCTACAGTTACAAATATAATTTCTTTCAGATATCAGTCAGGAAATGGCTATTAATTCTTATGATATTGTCAGCACTCTTCAGGCTCTCGGAATGATGAAATATTGGAAAGGAAAACATATTATTTTGAAAAAACAGGTATGCATATTAACTCTGTCATATGTTTAAATTGAATCTTTATTTTAATACATTGTTGTATTGCTTTAGAATATTCCCTAATAAACTCATTTAAAATATAAAAATTTTTTTTGTATTATTGTAATCCAGTATTAATGCTCATCTTATAGGATGTCATAGACGAATATATAGAAAGGTCTAAAAGGAGAGGTGTCACTTACAAGGAAATTGACCCAAATTGTTTGAAGTGGACTCCTTTCGTACCACCTAGTACGCCGAATAGTAATGCATGAAATTCTGGTGAGGATAGATTTTTCATGGGTCTTCTAATTTTAGATTTAATAGACATTTATGAAACAAATTACTTCATTGTATTATTTTAATGAAATGTATAAAGTTATGGTTATTACTGAATCAGTCAGTGTGCCTTTGCAATATATCCGATCGAAGTAAATCATATTGCAGTACCAAATGCTACCACTAATGAGTTTTAAATAAATTAAAATGATGTATTTTTGTCCATGACAAGAAGGAAGTTTTACAATGTTCAAAGTGTGGAAAAGTTATATAAAGGATTAATTTCTATTCGTTATGCTTTGTAAGTTTTCACGTGTTTTTCCCATTTCAACAAGTTTTAAAATTTCTTCTTTATGAAACCTTACCTATCTTTAGTTTGTATTACTTCTATCATGTCTTGCAAATGAAGATGAAACTTTAAAATTTGTTTCAACATATTTTAATGAGAATTTAACAGTTTAAAGTTTTAACAAATTAATTTTTTTTGAAGAAGTGGGTAATTCATTTTTTTTTTTCACTGACACTTTTGTAGAAAATTCTTCACTGCTTTTCTCGGATGTTGTAAGAGAAGGACTTTATTTTTGGTACTTTTATTTAGGTTCGCTTTCATCTTTAAAAAATAATTATTATATATAATTAAGTGACGATATGTGAATTAGAAGAAGATGGTCCTGGATCGCGGACTAGAAATACAATTTATAAATAGTTTCATTTATTTATTTGACATAACTAGTTTTAATAATAAATAATTACAATTTAATGTTAAATAAATAATTAGTAAATTAGTAGCCATAATTAATTATTATAATTATTTAGTAAGTTATTAGTAATTTAATTATAAATGAATAGTTTTAACTATTTATTTAATTAATAAATAATTGAAACTATTTCTTAATTGGTTTTCTTGATCACAACTTAGACCACTTTTTTAAAAATTAATTCTTTCTTCTGGTTAAGTCGTGACAAATAGTAATTCTAGTTGAATTTATATAATAGTAATAGTAATGAAGGCCTAATGAACCCGAAGGTTTGATGCTGGTACCACCAATCGCTCTCTCCAAACCCAATTCTACTAAATCAGTTTTAACGCAATCCTCCCCCTCGGATGTTTACTCGTCAATTCAGTGTTGATTAACATTTTAGGGATTCGCTCGTTGCTAAGCCCTAAAACTTTACATGCCCATCTTATAAGCTGCAATGCTATAACTTCAATTAGTTGAATTAATATATAAATAATAATTTTTTTTGCTCAATTTAATGGTACGATCATTTTATTTTGGTGAAATTAGATTTATGAAAATCCAAAAAGTCCACATAGATTAAACAATTTCTAATCTTTGTGGATTTTTTAAATTTAAAAATATTTAGGAAAAAATAATTAAGATAAATTATTTGTATTTAAATTGATATTTTTTTTTAATTTCAATTTTTCAAAAGTGATGAAAATTTAATCGATCCCTTCTTGTTTTGATTTTGGTTCAATTGTATAATTGATAATTTTGAAATTCTGTTCTTTTCTAATTTAAGTAATTTTTATATAATACAATCATAAATAATAATTTAACCATAAGTATTGTTGTTATTGTCATCTAGATTTTTGTGTAAGAAATGTCACAAATTGGTTCAATAATGTTATTGTTGATGACCAAAGAT
The DNA here is from genome assembly GCF_000696795.3 of Halyomorpha halys. NCBI lineage: Eukaryota > Metazoa > Arthropoda > Insecta > Hemiptera > Pentatomidae > Halyomorpha > Halyomorpha halys. Next base: position 1,039,050 of record NW_027112014.1, read on the forward strand.
CTTTGTCTCAAAGTGTGTGATACAATTTCGTTTACAAAAATTCAATATTTTTGTATTGTAATTTTAAATGGATTCATGCCACTTTGATGCTCATGTTTATTTATAATTATTTATTCAGAAATTAAATAAATCCGATAAATGCTCAATTTTTTTTTTTAAGTATTACTAAGAGCTTTTAACTTTGTTTAAATTTAAAAAAAAAAGTTAGTTGTTCTTAATTAGTTTCTTGTTAAGTTATAGTTCATATCTGGGATTGTAGTAAAAATGTATGTACATATATATTTTTTTCCTTGATTCATATTTGAAGAAGATAGTCGACTGTATGAAGTAGATTGTAGGAAGCTAGTCCGGATGGCGGTCAATAAAGGTATCAAAGTAGTAAATGAAAACTGTTTATTGTTAACCAACGTTTCGCCCCACTTCGCATGGCTTTCAGATTAAAACAAAAATGACAACTGATATATTATTTTGATTCCTTTATTCCTTTTCTTCCAATATATTTTTTCTGTTTCAAAACTTTTCCACCAACATTTATAAATAATATAACAAAACCTTTTATCGAATCAAATATAATATAATATTTAGGTTTACCTGAACATGAGAAGTAAAAATTTAGTGGTCTGGATGAAATAGATTTGTATAAGAATAAAATTTAACCTTCATCTTGAAAAAAATGGAAGATATCTCCTTATTATTTTTTTTTTAATTCATTACTGTGGCATAACTTTTTGTTTTAGTTCGGTTTTGATTGAGGAATATGAATAACAAAAATTTATTTTAATTAAAAAATAAAACAAAAAATTATTAATATAAAGCTGTGAATTTTATCTTTTTGTTTCTCAATTTTGTTATAAACACATTATAAATAAACATGCTCAAGTACACAAAATACGAGGCCTGCAGGATAAAGTTCTGCATATCTCTTGTTTGAAAACTCTAGATATACTACAAATATTGTCGAGTTCATCGTTCAATATTTACCTGCATGTGGAATTTATTTAATTGCCCCTATTTTTCAGAATAAAACTTAAAAATAATTATTAAAAAAAGTAGATGTAGATTTTTCAATCAAGGAAATGATATCTTATTACTTTTTAAAAAAAATAATATTAAATTGACATTATTACTACAATTCTAGATAATTCTTTATTATTTTGTATAAATGTTATAATTTTTTTAATATTTTTACTTGTGAATATGTTCGTAATTTTATGTAAATAGCTGATATTATTCAGTTACATGTTGTATTAAATTACATAGTATTAGATTTGTCATAAAAAAAAAAAAAAAAAAATGATAAATAAAAAAAGTAAATAAGGTAATTGCTAAAAAAACTATATATATACTTTTACGACATTGTGATAATTGTACATAAGATTGTTATTTTTTTATTATACTTTTTAATTTTAATTCATTATTTATTGAATTGTACCTTAATTTTTATTGTTTTATAAATACAAATTATTTTTTTTTAATGTAGGGCTGTTTCTTTGTATAATATAACCTTCTTTAATATTTGGCTGAAGACAGAAATATCAATATTTTACAGGTAAGATGTTAATGTTAAGCAAGTTTTTCTGGTAATTGTCAGTAGTGGTTATAACATAAAGTGCACATGAAAATATGATCCTTCTAGCTTAATAAAAGAAAATATTTCAATTTGATTAAACCAACGGAACTGGAACCCCTTTATTCTTATAAACCCAACATACACTGCTTGAGCACTGCACCCCCAGAGCTGTGAACCCCCAGACCAAATGAAAATTTGTTCGAACAACTATAAATCAGTTTATTTTAACAAATTTCATGAAAACTATTACTGCTCCGAAAACAAACCTCATAAACTACTTTATAGCTCATTAAACTCACTTTAATTTGAGTGCTAATAGACATCTGTTCTTCAAATGGTTTTTGAGGTATAGATTTTTCAAAATAAATTAACTAACTACTCATATTTCAGTACGTTCCATACAACATTTTTATGAAATGTTGCTTTTTAAAAAACTATATCTCGACTATTGAACATAAATAGCTCTATTAGGGCTCACATTTTAGAAAATTTAATCTACTTTAAATGGTGCTCTCTTAGATTTTCTATTGTTGTTGGTAGTTGTAAAGATATAGAGCTCCTGATATAAAATTAATTATTTTTAACGTTTTGAAACAGCCGCCATTTTTTATTCCTCCTACCTATACTTGGCAGACTCATCGATTTTGACTAATAATAATGCATTGTTTTCATTAAATTTATCAAAAACCGGGGTGAAATAACTGCCTTTTTTCTCCTCTTGGGCCTTTGTACTATCACTAATTTCTTGATGGCATCTGCGATCACTGCAGAAATTTAGGGTTTACAGATTGACACATCTTAATATAAACTGATTATATTAAAATATAATTATGATTAAACCAATGGAAATGGAACCCCTTCATTCTTATAAACCCAACATACACTGCTTGAGCACTGCACCCCCAGAGCTGTGCTAAAATATGAAAAGGGGACAGACTGTGGGGTGTATGGAGTAGTACCTCTTATTAGTCCCTGGAACCTGTTAATTACTTTGTCATTGTAAAATAAAAAATAAATTAATTTGAAATTTGAATCATTCTATCGTATATGAAGCGGGGGAGTGAGTAAGCCATTGTGCTTCCTATCTACCAGGCCAAAATTTAGAACTTGCTGTGGCAGAAAGTTATTTATTCTGCTAAATCAGCCGTGAATCAACCTTGGGGTCAGGAGACCTTCCAGGTACACCCAGTCTTTAAAAAATGGGTACTCTTTAATTGGAAGAAATGCCTGTCGATTGAGTTTGATTTCTTGTCAAATCACCTTGTACAACCATTAGTCTAGAAAAAGTACTTCAGTGAACTACCTCAGATATAGAGCATTTTGTCTTCTATTAAACTACTAAGGGTAAAACGTCATGTTATGAGAGCGGGAGAGAGAAAAGGTTGGCAGCTGTTGAGTAGGCCAAGGACTGCCAAATTTTATGTTAATAATTGTTAGCACTAAATTATTACTATTACTATATCTTGTATTAATTTACCTCAGATCTCAGAAAAACAAAGTTCTAAGCTGGTTACAATCTAAATTTACTCACTTCAAATGTAAGTTCAAATTACAACACAAGGCGTTCAGTGATTGGCTCCTACTCTCCCCAACTCCTCTGCCACGCCCTTGAAAGGCACAAAAGACCCGCCTTTCTAGCTTCACTTACTCTGCCAGTTTACCCCCTCTATTATACTCCTTCTTTCAAGATGTTAATGCTTAGAGGAAGGAATATAATAGATGGAGTAAGGTGGCAGAATAAGTTAAGCCAAAAAAAAAAATGGCCGTAAGATGGAGAAAGTAGGGAAAGATTACCAGCAAATCATTGGCTGCCTTTAGATTCAGTTTAGATTACGATGGCCGACAATCCTATTAACATTAAAGCAAATGTACCTTTCGTGGGCGTGGCTCTTCAGCTTCACTTTTGCATTGAAAGAGAGAAGGGTTATGCCACCCAATAATGTTAATAAATTGAAATCGCTAAAATACAACAAACGAAACTTAACATCATGCATTGCTATAATAAGAAAAAGATTGCCTCCACCATGAGAAATTTAGTAAAATATTTCTTGTATGCATCGAAATATTATTCCGATCATGTCCTGCCTAGAGGAAGGACAGGGATTCGGGAAGGATTTGAGGGCTTTGGTTCCCTGATGTCCCATTTCTTGTAATGGTTCGTCCTCTCTTCTTTAGAATATTTTCCTTCTTTGAGCAATGTTCGTCTGTTTTCGAATACGTTCTTAACTCATCCGACAATATACTCTTTCTTTTACCATTCTCAAGAGTATAAATATTTTTAAATAATATTAAAAGGCTCAAAGAACGCATGAAAATGATAATTGTAGTTGTAATAAAACATTATCAATAAAGTTGCGTGTTCTTAACTGCCTGCTTTATATCATTTAAATCTGGCACGATAATGGATCTATGACGTAGAGTTAACCGGAACAAAAGTACTTTAAAAGTTTTTCCTAAGGATGTTGTACAATATATTTGATTTAATCATCAATTACAATTATAATTGTATGATTCGCGTAATAATGGTTTTAAGTCGTACTTTCAAATATTACATTGTGGCTGAGGGTGTTAAGGCGTCAACTGTTACTGCAGGGGTGCAGGTTCGAATCCGGCTGGGTTGCAGGGAATAGAAACACGACCTCCCACTATGGTTAGAATAGGTCGGTTACCTGTAGGTAAGTTTATTTTAGGTGACTGCGTGAAAACCCTTTTCTCCTCTTGTTATTAGTCAAATCCTTTGATATATATCCAATTTATATTTTTATTATTATTTTAATTCGGTGTTTTAGTCCTTTCATACTATTTTAGGATCACACCTAGCTGATATTAATGATCACTTATTGTACATTACAATAACAAATTTAATCAAAATTATTTGCGTAATTTTTGAGAAAACATGAATAATTGATTTTAGAATTCTCACTTTCGACCAATAGATTTTACCAAAAACGTCGCTGTAACATAATATATGCCCGCCTTAAATATATAATTTAAGTTTTGTACAACTTTTCATTTTTGAGCCTGGAGATACCTGTCTGTAAGAATGTTCACACTTGGAGGATGCTTTACCTTAGTCTCCTTCTAAGCCAAAGTGACGCTAAGAGGTGGGAATTAGACCACGCCCCTTGAAGGCAATTTTATGTTGAAGTTAATAAGTGATTTCGCACATTAAGTGTAATTAGAAGGTGTAATAAATGTCATTTCTAATGATTTTGTATATCTAGAATGAAAATCCAGTAAAAGAATTCTAGAGAAATTCGTGCTTCTTTCTTTGTTCTGTTCAAACCCATTTTAATGTGAATAGGATCCCAAAATATATTTACTGGCTAAGGTAAATATGAAATTTACAAATTTAATTTTTTTTAAAGGAAAATATTAAAATATAAAGTTTGATACAAATAAATATTTTTTTCTGATATAATGGAGAAAGTTAAAAATTATGTTTTAGAATATTAATTTAATGCTTACAGCGTCCCATATCACAGCCCTCGCAGAATGGTGTCGTAATTGGAGGATTAAGATAAATTCCAACAAATCACCTTTACCCTTCGTTGTAAACCTACCGACTGTCCTACAGTTTCATTTAATGATGTTACTACTACCCCTTTCGAACAGATCCGCTACCTTGGACTACATTTGGACAAACGATTAACCTGGAATCCTCACACAAGACTGAAAAGACAGGAAACTGCACGTCGATTTCGACTATTACAGCACTTACTAGACAAATGGTCTAAACTTCCAACACATTACAAAAGACTGATCTACATGACTGTAATAAGGCCAATGTGGACCTATGGAGTTGAGCTTTGGGGCTCCACTAAACCTTCAAATTCCTCTCGTATTCAATCCTTACATAAAATAAAATCCTCAATGCTCGTCACTTTTTCACAAATAAAATCATACATAAAGAGACCTTAATGTTCCCTATGTAACCGATCTAGCTCGAACCAGACATCACTCCTTCCATTATAAACTCTCTGACCATTCAAACCCACTAGTTTCTAACCTTGCACCCTCTTCCATTCCTGACAATCCTCCGAGGCGGCTGAAAAGAATATGGTCAAGAGACCAGCTAATGTAAAATGTCATTAGAGTGCTACTAAATGTGATTTACTAAATGTATTATAATGTACAGTTGTAAATAGCAATAAATAAATATTAAAAAAAAAAATTCTTACAACGAAAGTGTGAGCTAGCTTTGACTTTCAAGTTTTTTTTAAATCCCTCTATCCAGCCTTTTTTAACATAGAGGATGCGGCAGCAACTCTTGGCTGTCAATAGTTAAGTATGGCGTACCAGATGCCACGCCTACGGAAGGACTAGACCACGCCTTCTGGCGTCACGCCCTGGAAGCGTGCCCACTCCATCATACTTTTTCCTCCTAGATTCACACATATGCCATTTCGCGAGACTGGTTTATTTCGACTCAAGGAACCAAACGTGCATTTTTGTCGAAACCTCGAATTCGAAATTTTTCAAGATCATAATATCCCCCCTTTTTATACATTCTATATTTAGCTAAGTGAAATAAAAAAGTTTTAAGGATGTCTAAGAACAATTTGATAAGGCAAATTAAGCGCATAAAGTCATTGTACAAGAGCCGGGAAGAAAAAAAAGGCATTTATCTCACCCCAATTTTGGATTACTTTAATGAAAACTATTTATAATTGATGTCTGCCAGCACTCAAATTAACACTAGTTAAAATTACTATAAAATTGTTAATAATGTTTATCTTTGTAGGAGTAGTAGTTTTTATGATATTTGAAAAAAAATTCACAAAATGTTAATTTCTAGTTGTTTATATAAAATGTTAGACTTTTGAAAAAAATATTACTCTAGACCCAAAAAAAAAAAAAATATTACTAAGACGCACATATGACTGCCAACACTCAAGATAAAGGAAATTTAACTTACTATAAAGTAGTTTATGACACTTTTCTTCGTAGGGATGGTAGTTTTTATGATATTCACATATTAATATAAATTTGGCAAATGAAAATTTGTCCGAACAACTATAAATCAGTTTATTTTAGCATATTTCATAAAAACTATTACTGTTACGAAAATAAATGTCATAAACTACTTTATAGCCCATTAAACTAGCTTTAATTTGAGTGCTAATAGACATCTGTACTTCAAATGGTTTTTGAGGTATAGATTTTTCAAAATAAATTCACTAACTAGTCATATTTCAGTACGTTCCATACAACATTTTTATGAAATACGACTATTGAACGTAAATAGCTCTATTAGGGCTTACATTTTAGCAAATTTAATCTACTTTAAATGATGCTCTCTTAAATTTTCTATTGTTGTTGGTAGTTGTTAAGATATAGAGCTCCTGATAAAAAAAATAATTATTTTTAACGTTTTGAAACAGCCGTCATTTTTTATTCCTCCTACCTGTACTTGGCAGACTCATCAATTTTGACTCGTAATAATGCATTGTTTTCATTAAATTTATCAAAAATCGGGGTGAGATAACTGACTTTTTTCTCTTGGGCTCTTGTACTATCACTAATTTCGTGTTGACATCTGTGATCACTGCAGAAATCTAGAGCTTACAGGTTGATAAATCTTAATATAAACTGATTATATTAAAATATAATTATGATTATAATAGAAGGCATGCTTTGATTTAAATTTAAATTATTAACTTAAAGTTAGCAAAGTGGTCCTGAGAGTCGCACACTCTAGTTACTAACAAACGAACTAATTTATAGCTATGGCTATTTTGAAATTTAATTTTAACGAGGAACAACTTTACTCGTTTTCATACAGTTTCATTCACTCGAAATAATGAAGTACTACCTGCCACATTTCTATGGCGTAATATACACCACACATTCTAGTCTCTCTAAATTCCCCGAATTTTTCCCCCGATCCCTCTAAAACAGAAAGAAACAGTGAATTAGTGAGTGCTTTACTGTGAAAAAAAGGAAATAAATCGTGTTGGAGGCTTTTGATCGAGTCTGGCACCCGGGACTGCTTTACAAACTCCGTAAATTCCTACGTCCTACATACTTTCTCATCATTCGTTCCTTTCTCATTGATAGATTTTTCCACGTAAACCACAATGGTTTCTATTCATCCTTCTATTCTCAGTCCGCTGGTGTTCCTCAAGGTAGCATCCTAGGTCCCATCCTCTACACCGTCTATACAGCTGACATCCCAACAACTCCTAACACTATCCTTACCACGTATGCTGATGACACATGTGAGCTCACAGTTAGTAATAACCCTTTGATTGCATCCCAAACTCTCCAGTCCCATATCACAATCCTCAAAGAATCACAATTCCTCGAAGAATGGTGTCGAAATTGGAGGATAAAAATAAATCACATTTACTCTTCATCGTAAACCTGCCGACTGCCCTACAGTATACTTTGTGTAATGTGGCTCTTACCCCTGTAGAACAGATTCGTTATCTTGGACTACCTCTTGACAAACGACTAACCTGGAATCCTCACACAAAATCTCCAATCCCATATCACAGCTCTCGAAGATTGGTGTCGTAATTGGAGGATTAAGATAAATTCCAACAAATCCCATCAAATCACCTTTACCCTTCGTCGTAAACCTACTGACTGCCCTACAGTTTCATTTAATAATGTTGCTCTTACCCCTGTGATTACCTCTTAAATCACAAACCGAGGCAAGAAGATCTCTACGAATCTTACGATTTTAGATCCTTACGAATCTTACGATTTTAGATCTTTACGAAATCTGGATACTGATGGAAGAGCTAAAAATTTACAATTTAAATTTCAAATTGCATTGAAATCATAAAGGTTTCTGGTCTTCATCGCATCTAATTATATAAAAAAAGATAGTAAAATCGTCTACCATGAGTTAAATACTCACGGGACAATTCTTAGGGGACAAAATGTAGGACAATCCTGCCGGGTAATTAAAAAGTCATATGACACAACTTTACAAGAGCACATTTCACCGACTTTGGAGCCACTAGAACTCCATTCTACGTCGAATTATCAGAGGCACCAAACTGAAGAGAGTCAGGAACAGGAACCTATAACATAAAAATTTGATAGGTTTTATATTTATAATAATTAATAGGGAGGCGACAATAGCCTACAATTCTTAAGAGGAAAAGTGAAGCCAAACAAGAGTGGAGTCGTCCCCGCTTTTGGAGCTCAGGTTTACATTGAGGTTAGTAAGGTTGTCCACCATTTTGATCTAAACTGAAATATAATTCCGCCAACGATTGGTTCTTAACCGCACCCGTGGATTTCATCTTAAGGCCCACCTGTTTGGCTTCACATTTCCTGGCAGTTTTACATATCTGATAGTATTTTAGTGCGTGTTCCTGTGTAACGATAAACGCTTGACTCCCTGATAAAGACCTGAAACTCAGGTCGAAACGTCGGCATAAATAAATATGTTTTTGTTTATTTATGTTTTTCTTTGCTGACCGCACCCCCCGATTCACTTCTCTATTCAGTAATCTAAGGAGATCATAAGCCGATGGCACATTACATTTTTTTTGTTAATTTTATTTTAGACCTGTTCAAACCCACTCACTCTTCCGAGAGATTCCTCCTCCACTAAGACCTAGGAGAAGGTAAGACATGACCTTGGTCGATGTCCTGACTGGGGAAGAGTTTTAGGCTCTGTCTAAACTCGTATCCTCATTAACTACTAACAGAAAGTTCTCTCTCGTTCACTCATGTCCAAGCAGATGGCAAATAAGCGCCACCAAGTTCCCTCGCACGCATTGAACCCAAACTACCATACAATGTCCCAACGATAGCATTTTCATCTTATTGTATACTTATATTTATGGTAGTAATGTATAGTAATTCGAAAGGTGGAAGAAAAAAAAATCATATGGTCTCTCACAAAATTGTTGCGTTTGTAATTATATAACACATGTAGCTTGTTTCTCAAATTGTTTTGGGGACCTTTTGAAAATCTTTAATAAAAATTTAAATAATCGCTTCTTTCGATAAAATAGTTAAAATGAGTTTCGATCCAAAAGTAATCGATAAGGTATTGGAACTGATACCACCCGACAGAAGGGAGGAGTTCCAGAGGAAAGCGAACATATACATCGGCCAAGGTCATCTGGGACTTTGCAAGTTCATCAAAGCGGTGAAAGTTGAGCTGTACCACATGAGTTCCAAGATAGGCGACTTCAGGAACTCCTACTTCGAGAGGCCGCACACAAAGAAAGAAGAAGCCAAAAGTCGCGGTAAGAAATGGCAATGAGATGTTTTGGATAAGCTTTCGTTGTGAAATAAAATTACATAGATGCACAAAGTATTTTTATTGTATAGGTTTTATATTGAATTATAATTAATTGGGAGACGACAATAGCCTACACATCATATAAGGGAAAGTGAAGCCAAAAAAGAGTGGAGTCGATCCCCGCTTTTGGACCTCAGGTTTACGTTGAGGATGTCCACCATTTTGATCTAAACTAAAATATAAGACCCCCAACGATTGGTTTTTAATCCTCTACCACACCCTTGGATTTCATCTTAAGGCCCACCTGTTTGGCTTTACATTTCCTGGCAGTTTTACATATTTGATAGTATCAAGACCAATAGTCCTTTATGTACTGACATAACTGCTTGATAAATGAATAATAAAAACTTTTTTATTTATTATTTATTAACATTTAAAACTGTATTTACATAAAAATACACCCAATTTATATGATGTTAGATTATAATGGTATGATAAAGGCATCTAGAGAAACTACCCCTTGATAGCACTCTAATAAGATTTCTACATTAGATCTTGATCATCTTTTCAGGTGCCAGAATGCAGAATGGAAGAGAAAGTAAGGTTAGAACTAGTGGGTTCAGTTGGTTAGGGTGCTTATAATGGAAGGGTTATCTGGTTGGGGCTAGGTCGGTTACATATGGAACATTAAGGTCTTTATGGATAATTTTATTAGTGACAAAATAGGGAGCATCGAAGATTTTGGATTGTAAGGGTTGGCTAGGAGAGAAATTCGAAGGTTTGTTAGAGCCCCAAAGCTCAACTCCGTATGTCTAGATTGGCCTTATTACAGTCATGTAGATCAGTCTTTGTAATGAATTAGAAGTTTAGATCGTTTGTCTGGTAAGTGCTGTAATAGTCGGAATCGACGTGCAGTCTCCTCTTTTCAGTCTTGTGTGAGAATTCCAAGTTAGTCATTTGTCAAGATGTCCAAGGTAGCGGATCTGTTCTACATGGGTAAGAGAAACATTATTAAAGTGTACTGTAGGGCAGTCGGCAGGTTTACGACGAAGGGCACCTTTACCCTAATGTGATGGGATTTGCTTTTATCCTCCAATTTCCGCATTATTATTCCAGGGCTGTGATGTAGTCTTGAAGAGTTTTGGATGCAATTAAAGGACTATTATTAACTGCGAGTACCCATGTATCATCGGCATGCGCGGTGAGGATAGTATTAGGATTGTTTGGGATTCTAGCTGTATAGACGGTGTAGAGGTTTGGACCGAGGATACCTTGAGGAACACCAGCAGGCTGAGAGAAGAGGGATGGATAGGAACCACCGTGGTTTACTTTGAATGATCTAATAAAAACTCATGATTACATTTAATGCCGATGACACAGACCTCTTGTCAGTGAATAATGATCCTTCCATTGTATCCCAAACTCTCCAATCCCAACACCACCCTTGAAGAATAGTGCCAAAACTGGAGGATTAAAATGAATAAACCATCGAATTCCTCTTGAATCCAATCCTTACAGTCCAAAACCCTTCGTAAAATCCTTAGTTTGTCACAAATAAAATCATCCATCAGGACCTCAATGTCCCATATGTTGCCGATTTGGCCAAAACCAGATACCAATCCTTCCATAATAAACTTCCAAACCAACTCGTTTTTAACGCTTCTCCTTCACTACCTAATAATCCTCCTAAGCGTCTGAAAGGAAGATGGCCTCGAGATATTCTCCTTTAGAAATCTTTTTGGAGTTCTATCAATGGATAGATTCTCCACATGTTTGTATCATGTCATAATATCACTTACAGCAAATTTACTTGATGTGTATATATGTATACAGTTGTAAATAACAATAAATATATTATTAAAAAAAAAAATTAATAACTTGAAGTACCACCAATGGGTGGTACAACATATCTACTTATTGTATTTATTAATTGTACAGTTGTAAATGACATTAAATAAATAAATTAAAAAAAAAAATTAATGACTGTCACTATGGAAATTAATAAACAGAAAACATTCATTTTTTTTTCTTTGAAGATCGTTGCTTGACCGAGTATAATATAAAATGAGATGATCTCAGTGTAGTCAAAGAATAACTGAAATAGTAATAAAACTATTTAATGTGAGCCTACGTTTTGCTCCTCGTTGCAGGGATACATTGGGGCTTCCTGAAAGCAAGCAAGCACAAAAGTGGCTCACATTAACACTATAATGTGAGCCAATACATTATATAGTTTTATTAACTATATGATTTTTTTAGTTGTCCGCACCTGGTTTTTGTTTTATCACCCTACCACTGTCTTTTAATTGAAATGATAGGTCCAGAAATTTAGTAATTTTTGGAGAATGCCCTAGTTACAAATAATACTGGTGTTCAGAGATTGTACGGCGCGACAGTTCACGACTGGCTGAGGTTGGTTTTTGACCCAGCAGCTGGGTCGCAACGCCAGCTAATAATAGTTCACTGTCAAGGCATTGTTTACTATCACGCAAAATCTGAAAGTAAGTTAGTTCTACTACGACAGAAAAGTTTATAGTTAATATTATTATAGTTATAGTTAATATTGACAGGAGTCAAAAGTATAAAATCTATCTGGTGTAACATACATCTACAAATAATTTTAAAATTTAGTTTCAATCACACTAAACACAGGAGGGTGCCATAATCCTGCTCTCCTAAGCAAAAATGACACCAAAGGGTGGGGTTAGCCCTTGAGGGCAACTTTACGTTGAAGTTAAAAGGGATTTGGAAAATTAATTTAATTATCTGTAAAACCGTTCATTTAATCATTATTTATTTTATGTTATTTACATTTGTATAAAAATATATACAAGTAAATTTGCTGTAGGTGACATTGTGACATGATACAAACATGTGGAGAATCTACCCCTTGATAGAACTCTAATAACATTTCTAGAGGAGAAGATCTCGAGGCCATCTTCTTTTCAGACGCCTAGGAGGATTATTAGTTAATGAAGGAGAAGCCAGGTTAGCAACAAGTGGGTTTAGGTGGTTCGGAAGTATATCGTGGAAGGATTGGTATATGGTTCAGGCCAAATCGGCAACATATGGGACAGTGATGAATCACTTGATTTGAGATAAAGTGAGGAGTATTAGGGATTTTGGACTGTAAGGATTGGATTTTGGAAGAATTCGATGGTTTAGTGGAGCCCCAAATCTCAACTCCGTATGTCCAGATAGGCCTTATTACAGCCATGTAGATCATTCTTTTGTAATGTGTTGGAAGTTTAGACCGTTTGTCTAGTAAGTGCTGTAATAGTCGGAATTGCCGAGAAGTTTCCTGTCTTTTCAGTTTTTGTAGGAGGATTCCATGTCAGGCGTTTGTCCAGATGTAGTCCTAAGTAACGGATCTATTCGACAGCAATAAGTAGGGTATTATTAAAGGATACTGTGGGGCAGAATCAATTAATCTTAAATTTGAAAATAATAGAAATTGTAGTAAATTTTATTTACTAAAATTTAGTATATCCTTAACTAACATGTATTAAGCTATTCTCGAGAAATAAGTGTTTCTATTTCTGTTCTGTTCGGACTCATTTCAATGTAAATATTAAGGATCCTAAAATATATTTACTGTTCTAAAAAGTTTGGAGTGAATATAACATTGAATTAACTTGGTCAATTTTTCAATTAATGTTTTCTAGGAACAGTTCATGAAAATTAATTTCTTCTGAGGAAACATTAAGATATAAAGTTTTATACTCATAAATAATTACTTGTGATATAATGGAGAAAGTTGTATATCAAAAAACAAAAAAATTAAAAACAGTAAACATAATATTTTATAATATTTAATGTTTATAACAAAAAAGTGACTGAGAATTGCAGAAAGAAAATTGTGTGCACGCTTTGAGTTCTCTCAACTATTTTTTTAATCCCCCTGTCAAGGTGTTTCTGGCATACTGGATGCAGCAGTAACTCTGAACTTTCATACTGGATGCCACGCCTACGAAAGGAATATATCCCGCATTCTAGTGGCACTCGCCTTGGAACCATACCCACTCTATAAAATTCCTTCCTCCATGTTAACACGGAAACGCATTACTGGCGGTTCTAAGCCTCTTATTAATTAGCAAATTAATACAATAATTATAATATATAATAATTAGTAATAAATATATCGAATTAGGTCTTTTTATTTTTTTTTCACCTTAAAACTCCTATAAGTCTAAAACGTGAAATTATAGTAAGCAGTTATAATAAAAAAAATTAATAAACATTAAACTATGCGTCGAATGAGTGTCATAAAGTAATAATTCGGTCAAGTAGTGTTGTAAACCACCTGTACTGGTTTACTATAATTATCATTTTATGTCTTCTATCCTCCTTTTACGTAATTAATAATAATAATAATAATTATTATTATTATTATTTATTTGTTTATGGGGGGTTGCCCTAATGTATTTTATGTACTAATAGAGTTAACCTGTGAAATACATAAAATAGATAATCAATATTAGTAATTTTACAAAAATAATGAGTTAAAGATCGTTTGTATAAACTAATAACAAACAATATACCAAAGCTGGACTATCTATATTCGTTAGAAGAAAACAATAAAACAAAAACTT
>NW_027112014.1:1054881-1055878 GCF_000696795.3 Halyomorpha halys
CTACACGCCTGTAACACTCCAATTTAACTTAGATCAGATTTACTAAATGTATTATAATGTACAGTTGTAAATAGCAATAAATAATTATTTAAAAATTTTTTTTTTAATTATATCTTCTATGAAAATTTCTTTATTTAAAATACTTCTTTCCGTTGAAAATTCCCTAGCGAAGTTTTTTTTAAAAGATAGAAGAGGTTGCAAGTCGTCTTTGCTACTAAGGATCTATTAAGTTTCTTTTCGAATTTTAGAAACGAAAAAAATGGTGTTGAGAGGATTTTGAACACGCTGTGTGCTTATAAGCATAAATCCTGTACCAGTACAATCTAGGGATCTTGGGTTCAGTACCTGGTAAGGAAGTACTGTTGACCAACGGTTCATACAAGGACGAGATGTGGTCAGTAATCAGGATAAACCTTGAGTGCTCCCACCAGCTTTAGACCTGAACTCGAATACGGTCACGGGAGTTGAGAACCCAGTGACTTACCCACTGAGCTATCCCACTTTCCCTTATATGTAATTGGAAAAGAAAAAATACTGTAATACTATGATGTACATACCTAACACGCAAATAGAGACGAATTTCCATATAGCATTATACAGAGCGTTTCAGGGTTAAGTATTCCAACTGTAAATATAAATTAAGGTGTCTCAGAAAAAGAAAAAAATCCTTATGAAGATATTTTTGTAAACTCTGTTTTGGAGACATTCACGTCTAGAGAATTTCATTGTTATTAAGTTATAATAAATAAATTAATTTGTGTTCCAACTACTTTATTAATGAAATGTAAACATTAACATTTATATTAAATGTTGTTCAAAGTGATTGATTACCTTGAGCATGAAAGCCCTAGAAGAGAAAAATGTCAGTTATTTTACTCCAATTTTTTATTTATATATTATATTTGATTTGAGATAAAGTGAGGAGTATTAGGGATTTTGGACTGTAAGGATTGGATTTTGGAAGAATTCGATGGTTTAGTGGAGCCCCAAATCTCAA
>NW_027112014.1:1055928-1077124 GCF_000696795.3 Halyomorpha halys
ATTTATTTACAGTTACTATTCAAAATTGAGAAGCATGCCAAGACTGTAGCTCCATATCTTCAAAAATACATATACTAGTCCTGAGTTCTGAGTCCTAATAGTACAAGAGCAGGGAAGAAAAAAAGGCAGTTATAAATAAAAATAGGCAGTAAAACTATTTATAATTACTAGTCAAAACTGATGAGTCTGCCAAGGTATAGAGGGAATAAAATATGGCGGCTGTTTCAAAACCTGAAAAAAAAAAAACATTAATTTTTCATTCAGAACTCTATATCTTAAAAACTACTAACAACAGTAGAAAATCTAAAAGAACATTATTTAAAGAAGAGTAAATTTACTGAAATATGGACATATAACAGACAGAGCTATACGTTCAATAGTTCTGGAGATATAGCTTTTAAATGCACTATAAATTAGTTTATAACGTTTATCTTTGTATAAGTAGTAGTTTTTATTATATTTGACAAAATAAACTCAAGAAATGTTAATTTCTAGTTGTTCGTATAAAATGTTGGATTTTTGAAAAATATATCTCTAGATTCATAAGACGCACATATGTCTACCAACACTCAAAATAAAGGGAATTTGACTTACTCTAAAGTAGCTTATGACACTTATAGTTTTTATGATATTCAGGGTGGTAACTCTCGGAGGCGCCTGAAAAGAAGTTGGCCTCAAGATCTTAAATTGTAAAAATGTTTTTAGAGTGCTACCTATGGGTAGTTTCTCTACATGCCTGTAACATATCACTATGTTCTTACTACAAATGTACTTGTATTTTATGTTCATTTGTAAATGTCAATAAATAAATAATAAAAAAAAAATTGTACAGTATATGGACTTTTTACACATAATTTTGAATATTTATTACATAATTTAAGATAATTCTATAAAAATAAAATAGTTTAGGTGGTAAAGTACCGACTATTTTAAGATTTTCTGTTTATTATTGTGGTGCGTTATTGTTGGGGTTCGATTTTATAGATTTGCAAGTTTTGAGAATTGAATATCAGCATTGACACCATATCATTCAATTCCATATCTTAATATCGATTCAAATAGTGCTTTGTACACCATTATTAAAGGTTCTCTGTTAAGAACAAATCGAAGGTAATAAATTTTATATGAGCAAACTCTTAATCTCTTTTAGATTTAAAAAAAAAAACTGTTACTCTTTGTGATTCCTAAGAAAAAGCATTATCCACAGTAACACTAAGATATTTATATTTTTCTAAAACAGTTAGGGTTTTACAACAACATACTTACATATAATACTACGTAGTTTGTTAAATTATAGCATATTAGTTGATTCTCTAATCGCCTTTAGATGTCTCAGATGCTAAAATTAATTTTAGACCAAGAAGGCAGCTGCACCAGAAGACAGCTGAAAACCCAAAGCTGCCCTGACCCACCCCAACCCGCTCTAGTCTAGCGATCTTGTAATTCCTAGCCACTACGCCATTTTCTAGTACGCCATAGTTGCTTGTTATATAGGGGCGTACTGATGAAATTATATCGATTTATGACCCGCATTAAACATTTAACTTTGCGGTTTCCTGATTCACTCATATTTACAATGAAGGTGATAATGGAAATTTCCTTCTTAGTTTATATATCTATGACCCTACTACACTGCATCACAAACTCTACAGATAAACTTATTATAACAGATTACCTTTACTCTCCGTCATAAACCCTCCTGTCCTACAGTATACTTTTTAAATATCGCTACTGAAGACAACATCATGCCAAGAGATTTTCTTGGAATCCCTACACTAGACTGAAACGACATTATACTGCTCGTAGATTTCTAGATTGCTACATCACATACTTGACAAACGGTCTGAACTTCTCATTTACCAATAAAACTCTTATACACTATAATCAGAACAATTTGAACATACGGAATTGAGCTCTGTGGCTCCACCAACTATCAAATTCCTCCCGCATCCAATCCTTACTACCCAAAATCCTCCGTTACATCCTTGATGATCTTTATTACGTCACAAACAAACTCATCCATAAATACCCCAATCGTTGTAGATTTAACCCAAAATAGATAAAACGCTTTTTATTATAAAATCCTTACCCACCCAAACCCACTAGTTCTTAATCTCTCATCTTAGCAATACCTGATAATACTCCGAGGCGTCTAAAAAGAAGGTGTCCGAGCGATCTTTTAATTACAGCAATAATTGGAAGTATCGTCGTTGGATGGTTCCTTCCTCAGATAATTGTGTGATTATGAAGATAAAGATTTCTAAAACTTTCATCAAATTTACTTACTGTATTTTTTTTGTACATTTGTTTATTTCAAGAAATAAATAAATATATTTTATATGTTCTGCGACTTATATATTTTTTTCTTAGTCCATATCCTCATTTTCACTTTATATTATTTCCCACCAAAAAAATTTACTGATTAAGAAAAATTTAAATAACCATTACAAAAAAAAGTGCTTTGACTTATTACCATAAAATGACATTTATATTCAGGCTTTTTAAAGTGGAATCGGGAGCGGAAGCACGGGAGCCCGTGTTCGAATCCTGCTATGGCAGATAATTATTTATTCCGTTACTGTAGCCCTGAGTCAACCCTGTGGGTTGGGAGCCATCCTATGTCGTTCCTAGTCTATTTAAAGTGTAAAATTAGGCGAAAATGTGGCAACAGAGCGTGGTCATAAAGATATCATCTCCTTTCACAACCGTTATTCAAAAAAAAGTATTTACATACAAAATACTAAATCCCCATACATTGTAGCAGTACAGTTTTTTTTTTTTTTTTAATTTATATTTAATATTATATGTAACATATTTATGAAAAAGAAACACGCAATTATTTTTTTTTAACATGAAAATCCCAACTCTATTTATCACATTTACTTCTTATCATATTTTTTTTCATCACATTTTTAGTTGTAAGCTGTAAAATCAAAAATAGTAAAAATAAATAAGAAACATTTTCTAGAATATACAGAAATAGAAAAAGCAATTAGGTGTTCATGCATAATATTTCATTCCAACAAACAATGTGATAAATTTTTTTAGTTTGTAAAAAAAAAAAAAAAAAAAAATAGTATACACTACAATAATCAGACCAATTTGGACATTTGGACATATGGAATTGAGCTCTAGGGCTCCACCAAACCATCAAATTCTTCCCGCATCTAATCCTTACAATCCAAAATCCTACGTAAAATTCTTGATGCTCCTTATTACCTCACAAATAAACTCATTCACAAAGACCTTAACATCCCATTCGTTGCAGATTTGACCCAAAACAGATATGCGTCTTTTCATTCCAAACTCCTTAACCATCCTAACCCATTAATTCTTAATCTTTCATCCTTAACAAACCCTGATAATCCTCCGAGGCGTCTGAAAAGAAGATGGCCACGGGACCTTTTAATTTAAATTAATGTTTGAAGTACCACCAATGGGTGGTTCCTTCCCAAGATTTTCAAGTGTATATGAAACATACTACATATTTACCTATTGTATTATTTTGTACAGTTGTAAATTACATTAAATAAATAATTAAAAAAAAAGTTTGTAAAACATTATTTATAATTATTATTTGAAAGTGGTCATTCAATATTTTTGATAATTTTTAATTTTTATTTTTAGAAAGGATGTTTCTGTGAAATATTTTTTTCTTGAAACTCAATTTTTTTTGTTTATATAGTATGATTGTTTTGTAATGCTATTTTAGTATATTACTTATCGACAGTAACTGTCACATTCACTGTATGACTGTGAACTTTGTTGTCGTGGTAGTAAGTTTTCCTGATAGTTTCACACAAGACTAAAAAGACAGGAAATTGGAAGACGATTCCGACTATTGTAGTAATTACTAGATCAACGGTATAAACTTCTAATTCATTACAAAAGACTGATCTACATGACAATTAAAAGGCCAATCTGGACATACGAGATGAGTTTTAAGGCTTCACTAAACCATCGAATTCCTCTCGTATCCAATCCTTACAAAGTCAAATCCTCAATGCTCCGGACTTTGTCACAAATAAAATCATCCACAAAGACCTTAATATTCCATTTTTAACCGATCTAACCCGAACCAGATATTAATCCTTCCATTATTAATTCCCTAACCATCCTAATTCGATAGTTTCTAACCTTGCTTCTACTTCTATTCCTGACAATCCTCCGAGATGCCTGAAAAACAGATGGTCTCGAGAACTTCTAGTGTAGAAATATGATTAGAGTGCTACCAATGGGTTGTTTCTCTACATGCCTCACTCCATTCTGATCTTACATCAAATTTACTTGATGTATTTTTATGTAAATACAGTTGTAAATAGCAATTTAAAAAAATTATAATTTATGGAGATTATAAAACACGGAACAACATTTTGCCCGCATTTTTTTTTTATTGAACTTGAAGCCGGGAATGAAAAATATTTAATATGAGCAGTACCAGGCTGATGGAAAAATTCCAGACTGCAGTTGTGGGAGGGGGGCGAAGTATGCAGCTTGCAAGGGACGAATATTGCTGTCAGCCCAGCTTCAAGTACAAAACTGCAACTGACAAGATAATTAAATTGTCCTGCCGGGACTCGAACCGAAAGGTCTTCTCCACAGCTCTGTCCCCAATCCTCGGCCTCTTCTGTGTTTGAGTTTTATTTACCATTTTATTTTTATTTAAATTTATTTCTTTTCTAAAGTAGAATTGAGTACGTTGTACTCAGTCTTTATAAGGATTCACCAAAGAGTTCTAAACGTAAGTCTAATCTTCATTTTCTTGAACATATATTTACTAATAGTTAATAATAACTTAATTTACTAATTGATAATAACTTAATTTATTTAAATAAAATAATATTTTATCCAAGATAATTTTAAAAAACGTTCTTTAGTACTGCCTAAAATTTTCAACCTAGGCCCTGTTACATAATAAAGTACAAAACTAATACTACTAGTCTTGTCGATTTAACTTATACAATTACACTGACTTGTACAATAATAAATAAATATTAAAATAAAATATGATAAAAGAAATATAAAATAACAGATGCTTCTATCAATATTTAAAAGATGCTATCAAGGGCCTATCAAACTAAAATAAAGAATTGGTAACATTTACTCAACTAGAATTGTATGAAGTATACCTTCAACCGCATTGTGAGACACACTTCACTTTTGGTTGGCAAGTTGGGTTGGAGTGGACTGTATAATTGAAAATGAACATGATTAAATGAAAAATAAAATTCTATTGTTTTATGTTGCAAATGGTGTAGTGGGTGCCCGAAAGAAAACATTATGATTAGATTGTTAGTAGAATTTTGTATAACCGGGCAATGGAAATTGTAGATCTAACATTGAGGTGGTTGATGATGATGTGGATGTTAACTATTGCTATGTGGACTTACTTCTTTCTTCTTTCCTTCCCCCGCATCTCCAAGCCTCTCCTCTCTCTGCTGCTGGGAACCACTGAAGTAACTCTACTCACTCATGGAAGATATTGCTGATCACTGAACAAAAATAAAGGATGGACGCTTCTCTGGTTGAGACAAGAAGGCTATCTCACACTCATCTGGTTTGCTTCTCTTGCCACCAAGAGCACTGGAGGAGGCAAGCTTTTGATACTGGCCACATGGGCGCTACTGGTCCAATACATGGAAGCCTTTCTGATTCAACCTTTCCGCTGCCGTAGGTTACCGGAACAAGAATTATCTATTTAGTCATCACACAGTTAAGAACATCATATAAAACTCTAAATTCTGTTTTAATTGATAAAAATCAAAATCAATATATATATAAAATAATATTATATGTATTAGATAATAATAAATTACTAATAAAGAAGTAACATTATGGAATAAAAATAGGAACAAACTTAAAACTATTTAAAAGAAAATAATTTTACTTGGTTATAGCAAACTCTTTAAATATATATTTTCCAAAAAAAAAATCAGGAAATATGGTTTTCTAATTGTTTGATAAAAGTTATGATTTATTAAAATATATAGAGATGTCCACCAGCACTCAAATTAAAGATAGTTTAACGTACTTTAATATATTTTATACTATTTATCATCGTAGAAGTGGTTGGTTTCATGATATTTGCTTATATAAATTCATATCAGAAAAATAACTGATTTTTTATCCTCCTGTTTCATAATAAAGTACAAACTATTACTATTAGTCTTTTCGATTTAACTTAATACAATTACACTGACTATAACAATCAAAATGATTACTAATACATTAGCATGCCTTAAATATAAATTTACACTTCACGATCAACAATTAAAAACTTTTAGCAGGATATTTTGCCCAGGTAAATAATGTTAGTCAAATTAACCTATGAACAATAAAATAATTTTTTTTTTTTGTCCAGTGGCCATCTTCTTTTCAGACCCCTATCCTCCTAGAATTTAATACTAATTTAAATTAGAAGGTCCCGTGGCCATCTTCTTTTCAGACCCCTCGGAGGATTATCAGAGATTGTTAAGGATGAATGATTAAGAATTAATGGGCTAGGAGTTTGAAATGAAAAGACGCATATCTGTTTTGGGTCAAATCTGCAACGAATGGGATGTTAAGGTCTTTGTGAATGAGTTTATTTGTGACGTAATAAGGAGCATCAAGGGATTTTGTAACGATTGGATGGGGGAAGAATTTGATGGTTTGGTGGAGCCCCAGAGCTCAATTCCATATGTCCAAATTGGTCTGATAATCGTAGTGTATAATAATTTTTTGTAGTGAATGGGAAGTTTAGAGCGTTTGTCAAGTAAGTGTTGTAGCAATCGGAATCTACGAGCAGTTTCTTGTCGTTTCAGTCTTGTGTGTGGATTCCAAGTAAGTCTCTTGTCAAGATGGAGTCCTAAGTATCGAATCTGTTCAACAGACAATAAAATATTAGGAAATCATATTATTTTATTAATATGCTTGCCGTAGCTTATATTTAGTTATTAATTGTCACTTCTTAATTAAATATTAAAACTTTTAATTGCAGGTTAACTTAAAGCTATTATCACACAATATTTTTAACCTTCCTTATAATTAAGAAGTTTAAGAAAAATTGATGTATGAATAATATGGTTAAATTTTATGTTACTATTTACAATTAATTTTTATATAATTTTATCAAAATAATTATATAAAAATTAATTGTATTGAATTTATAGTCAAAAACTATTAATTCAATACAATTAATTTTTATATAATTTTATCAAAATAATTATATAAAAATTAATTGTATTGAATTTATAGTCAAAAACTATTAATTCAATACAATTAATTTTTATATAAATTTCAGTGATAAAAGAAATATGAATTTTGATCAAAATACACCAACTACTTACCTGGAATCCTCTAAAACGAGAAACTACATCGATTCCGACTATTACAGCAAACGGTCTAAACTTCCAATCCATTACAAAAGACTGATCTACATGACTGTAATAAGGCCAATCTGGATATATGGAGTTGAGCCTTGGGGCTCCACTAAACCTTCGAATTCCTCTCGTATTCAATCCTTACAATACAAAATCCTTCGTAAAATCCTCAATGCTCCTTACTTTTTCACAAATAAAATCATACATAAAGAACTTAATGTTTCCTATGTAACCGATCTAGCCCGATCCAGATATCATTTCTTCCATTATAAACTCTCTAACCTCCTAAACCCCCTAGTTTCTAACCTTGCTTCCTCATCCATTCCTGACAATCCTCCGAGGCGCCTGAAAAAAGATGGCCATGGCACCTGCTGATGTAAAAACGTAATTACAATGCTATTAATGGGTAGTTTCTCTACACGCCTGTATCACTCCATCATGAACTTACATCAAATTTACTGGATGTATCATTATATACAGTAGTGAATTTCAATAAAAAAATAAATAAAAGATCAAAATATAGTTTGAAATACACCATTATATGCCTGACATCGAGGAGCAGTTTCCTGTCTTTTCAGTCTTGTATGAGAAAAACTCTTCTGAGAAAAAAAACAAATTTTCATTGCAATTGATCTTGTATAAAAATATATCTTTGAAGCCATAAGATGTACAGGTGTCTGCCAGCATTCAAATATAAAGTAAGTTAACTTACTAGTAGTTTATGATACGTATCTTTGTAGGGGTAATAGTTTTTATGATTTTCTCATATTAACATGAGTTTTGCACATGAAATTTTGTCTACACAACTATAAATCAATTTAGCAAATGTCATGAAAATTGCAGTTTCTACGATGATAAATCTCATAAACTACTTTATAACACAATTATCTAGCTTTAATTTGAGTGCTAATAGACATCTGTACGGTTTTGAGCTATAGATTTCTCAAAATAAATTTACTAACTACTTATTTTTCAGTGCATTTTGTATGAAAAGTTACTTTTTAAAAAGCTGTACCTGGGGAAATATTTAACATTGATTGATAATTTTTTTTTCAGTTAAAAATACGTGTTAATAATAATTAGCAATTTTATTCTTTTAAACCTAATAAACTTTAATAAACAACAACGGTTTTTAATGATTCTGTACTACTGTGAATATTCATGAATTTTATTCCGAGTCGACTCAATGAATTGCATATTTTAAGCTAAACACGATTGAGGATTGCATCTTGTAGTAGTGAAACCGTCGGAATGCATTTGGACAAGTAGTAGTCGCAATCCTCATTAGCTTGTTCGCAGGTGTCATGACAGGGCAGGAGTGCAATTATTGTTGTAATGATGTACGGTGCATCAAAATCATGCATATACATGAGCTATATGCATCTCCGCTGGAGCATCAGTGCTACTACGTTCATTATAAACGCTCGAATACGTAACGTCAGATGGGAATGAGTGGAACTAGGTGTAGAAATAATTATTACTCGGAAAATTAATCTGTATACACAGAATGTTAATTATAGAAATCCATTTTTACTTACACTCACCGATATAAGTAAGAAGGAGTTCGATCAAAGGAAATATTTAATTGGAGTTTTCAACGAAATTACTGAGTCTTATAAAACAAGACAAAATATATATAGTTCGAAAAAAAAGCAATTATTTCACCCTAATTTTTGATCAATTTAATAAAAACTATGTACAGTTATTTGTCAAAATTAATGAGTCTGGCAAGTATAGGTAGGGGGAATTAAAAAATGCCGGCTGTTTCAAAATGTGCATACAAAATAATTTTTCATAGTGACCTCCATCTTAAAAATTACCTACAACATTTGAAAACCTAATAGAACATCATTTAAAGCAGAGTAAAGTTGCTAAAATATCAGCTCTATTTACATTCAACAGTTCCCGAAATATAACTATTTAAAAAGCAATATTTCATAAAAAATCTACTGAAAAATCAGTAGTTAGTTAATTAATTTTGAGAAATTGATATCTCAAAAGCCATTCCACGTACAGAGATCTATTAGCACTCAAATTAAAACTAGTCTAATGTACTAATACACAGTAATTACGTTTAACAGTTCCCGAGATACATTTTATGAAATATATACTGCAAAATTAATAATTAGTGAATTTATTGTGGGGAAAAATATATTTGATGAATCAGATGCCTACCAGAATTCACATTAAAGCCAGTTTAATGTACTATAAAGTAGTTTATAATGTTTATCTTTGTAGGAGTAGTAGTTTTTATGATATTGACAAAATAAACTCACAAAATGTTAATTTCTAGTTGTTTGTATAAAATGTTGGATTTTTGAAAAAATATATCTCTAGACCCCATTTGACGCACATATGTCTGCGAACACTCAAAATAAAGGAAATTTAAATTATTATAAAGTAGTTTATGACAGGTATCTTCATAGGGGTAGTAGTTTTTATGATATTAGCATATAAATATAAATTTGGCACTTGAAAATTTGTCCGAACAACTATTAATCAATTTATTTTAGCAAATATCATGAAAACTACTACTCCTGCGAAGATAAACTATTTTATAGCCTATTAAACTAGCTTTATTTTGAAAGCTAGTAGACAGATGTAGGTCGAATGTTTTTTGAGATATGGATTTTCAAAATAAATCACTAATTAATGATTTTTCAATACATTCTTTACAACATTTTTATGAAATGTTGCTTTTTAAAAGGCTGTATCTCGAGAACTATTGGACGTAAATAGCTCTATTACGACTAATATTTTAGAAAATTTACTCTTCTTTAAATTATGTTCTCTTAGATTTTCTAGTGTTGTTGGTAGATTTAAAGATATTGAACTTCGAATGACAAATTGATGTTTTTAAAGTTTTAAAATAGCCTCATTTTGTATTCCCCCTACCTAAACTTGGCAGACTCATCAGTTTTAATTAATGTTAATCAATTATACTAATTATACCTAGTTTTCATTAAAGTAATTAAAAATTGGGATGAGATAACTACCTTTTTTCTCCTCTTGGGATCTTCTACAATTATAATCAACTTCCTTATGAATATAACTTAGTCCCTGTTGCTTACCTTAAAAAATCTTTACTAACCGACTTATTTGAAAAGTCGAACAGACAACTATAGGACGACCATTTCACAAATAAATTACAAACATCAACTCACAAAGCTACAACATAATCAAAAACACCTAATACAAACTGATTCAATTTCGTACAGAACACCGATCGACTAACCAAAACTTAAAGATATTTCACTTAAAAACTCAGAACGGAAGAACTCCACAAACTTTTCAACACATATTATACGGCTGTTACAAATATACTACGAAAGATATAGTTTGTTGAAATTATCTTTAATACAGGGGGATCATGCCCTCTTGGGCTGGTATGCTGCCCAAATACATCAGGTTGCTATATCACACAGCATACTTATCAATCCGTAATCAGACATATATAAATTACATATAATTACGTGGTATAATAAGATATAAAGAAAACAATTTTTTTCCGTACAGTTTCCTTTAAAAATCAATTACGGTCTATACACCAAATACAAATATTTCAATTCATTCCTTTTTTTCTTTTCCTTTTCTGTTCCCTCAATTTCACAATTTTTAATTCACCCGATCAACAAATTCGCTCTCCGGAATTCACCCTTCTAGATCCTCTCCAGTGACCCGCTAAACAAATTCACTATTAGATGACAATGTGAGATCAGACCATTAATAATAGTCACAGCAGTAGATCAGTTTACCAAAAAACAAACAAATAAATACATTCTACCAGAACAAGACTAACACTTAGATTCAAAGGAAAATATAATAAAAAGCCGGTTACAAGAAACACTGGAATGGATAAATAAGTTTTAAAACAATATAAGTAAATAAAATAATAATACTAATGAAATAAAATAATTTAATGAATAAACAAGTTAAAATACACTAATCATCATCCACAAAGACCTTAATGTTCCATTTGTAATTGATCTAGCCCGAACCAGATATCAATCCTTCCATTACAAACTCCACAACCACTCAAACCCATCAGTTTCTAATCTTGCTTCCTCTTTTATTCCGGACAATCCTCCGAGGCGTCTGAAAAGAAGATGGCCTCGAGACCTTATATTATAAAAATGTTTTTAGAGTGCTACATTGGGAAGTTTCTCTACATGCTTGTACCATACCATTATGCTTTCCTCAAATTTACTTGATGTATTTATGTACAGTCGTAAATATCAATAAATAAATTAAAAAAAAAATACATAAATCGACAGGTCCGCATAATAAAATAAATAAATAAAACAATGAATAATCTCCGAGCTAATTCCCATGCAGGTGATGGTGTATGATCCCCAGGGAGTCCAAAATAATATTTTATGCCAAGATCGCAATATCCCCGATGCTAACACATACAATATACAATACAATAATACAAGAAACTAATTGAAGAGTTCACCGACAACATAGACCTGAAATGTTAATGTGTAGACTGACAAGCTTACATTAAAAAAAAAATATGGCATTATTTAAAAATTATCATTATACAAATTACGTCATGTCATATATTATGCCATTTTTTTTTTCTTTTCAGTTGTATTTTATTTAGTTTTACTATTCTATTTTCTAACAGATTTCACATCTCCTTGTTCTGCGTTATTTTCTTTCTATTATATTCTGTTATATTTTATGATTGGAGAAGTTTGTCGGGGGGTGCGGTCAGCAAATAACAACATAAATAAACAAAACCATATTTATTTCTTTTATGTCATGGTTTTGTTTATTTATGTTGTTCTTTGCTGACCGCACCCAAACTTCTCCAATCATTAATCTACGGTGAACTATCTACACCTCCTTATTATATTTTACGTTATATTCTTCTTTCTATTGTATTTTATATTATATAACAACATTGTAATAATTTTCTACTAACACTGTGTGTATACAATATGCTTTTAGCATGGTGTATACACAAGGTATTTAAAATATACGCCTCCTCTGTACGGTTTACTACAAAGGAGAAAAAATGAAAAATATGTCACAATATTTTTTTAGTATTTTTTTTAATACTTACTGGCTGGCAGTTTTGGTAAGTTCATTTTGAACCCCCCACTACCTCAACAATATTATTATTATTATTTATATAATCCTGAAATAATTATATTACAATGTTTTCTAGGTCAGACAGTTAAGTTAGCACGGGATGCTTAATAGAGTGAGCAAAGCAGTAAATAGGGGATTATGATGGTAGGATGCGGGCATGTGGGCCACTCATTCAACGACAGCAAATCACAATTGACTCTTTGGGATCAATTGGATTTTATTTATTTAGTTTTTATTATTGCTATATATATTTTTAATGGCCGTCCCTTAAGAGGTTGTAGAATTTTCTGATACTATTCTTTGTATTGAATCTGTATTATGGGACAATGTAAAGTGATATACCGTTAACAATAATATCACATCTGGGTACTATAATAATCAAACAAACAGTCACTTTACCATCATTGATATATTATTTAGCAAGTGAAGAAACACCCTTAACACTATATCATATTTATGTATCTATTTGTTTGATTAACTATTAATCAATATAAAATTTTAACTAAATATGTATCTGATTTGAAGGTGACAAATCAAAAAGAAAAAATAATACTGATTGATTAAAAAATAAATATTGATTAATTTATTAATTAATGCCAGAAAAGCCTAAATAAAACAAGAACTAGTATATACACGCTCCCTTCTTGTTTTATTATTATAAGAAAATAATTAACGATTTATGAGTTGTAAAATTTTTCTTTTACATTTAATGTTTCTAATTTTTTTTTTTTAATTTGTAAATATTCATTCGTTTATTAATGCCAGAAAAATCTAAACAAAACAAAATATATTACTCACAAAAACATGATCTATTTTTATTTTACTATTATTAGGAAATATTTTAGATTTATTTTTGTTTTCAGTTTTCTTTTTTTTTTTGTTTGTCTAATTTTCATTTAAAATTTGTAAATACCGATTCGTTTATAATTAAACGCCAGAAAAACTTAAAACAAAATATATTACTAATAAATACATGATCTTTTTATTTTATTGTTATTAGGTAATATTTTTTCAGTTTTATTTCTTTTTCTTTTTTTTTTGTATCTGATTTTCATTTAAAATTTATAAATATTGATTCGTTTATTAATTAATGCCAGAAAAACCTAAACAAAACAAAATCTACTAGTAATAAATACATGATCTTTTTATTTTATTTTATTATTATTAGGAAATATTTTAGATTTATTTTTGTTCTCAGTTTTCTTTTTTTTTGTTTCTAATTTTCATTTAAAATTTGTAAATATTGATTCGACTATTAATTAATGCCAGAAAAACCTAAACAAAACAAAATCTATTACTAATAAATATATGATCTTTTTATTTTTATTATTATTAGGTAATTTTTTTTTTAATATTTTATTTCTAATTTTCATTTAAAATTTGTAAATATTTATTGGTTTATTAAATTATGTCAGAAAACTCTAAAAAAATAAAATAAAAAACTGTTAATAGTAGATACATGGTCTCTCCTTATTTTATTATCATAAAAAAATACTTTACGGCTTATGAGTTGTTAAAGATGCTTCTTATTTTCATTTTAAATTTGTAAAAATAGATTCGTTTATTAATTAATGCCAGAAAAACCTAAACAAAATAAAATCTATTAACCTAATAAACTAATAAGAACAGGTTATCTTATTATTTTATTATTACTAGGAAATATTTTAGGTTTATTTTTGTTTTTAATTTTTTTTTTAATATATTTGATGTTTCTAATTTTCATTTAAATTTGTAAATATTTATTACCTTATTAAATTATGCTAGAAAAGCCTAAAGAAAAAAATCAAAAACTATTAATAATTGATATGTGCTCTCTTTATATTTTATAATCATAAAAGTATACATTACGGTTTATGAGGAGTTAAAAATGTTTCTAATTTTTGGAAAATTGCAGCTTAACCGTGTGATTAATAATATTAATTATTAATAAATGGAATATTTATAGTCAGGGTGCGGTCAAATTAAACTCAAATAGTAATATTTTGTACTATTTTTATTTGAGCAAACGTTTCGCCCCACGTTGCAGGGCTTCGTCAGGGCTGTTTTGACGGAAGTCAAAGTTAGAGTGAACCCAAACTCTCAGTCTGACTTTGACTTCAACCGTTGGTCGCATCTTGACTATAAATATTCCATTTGTTTCTAATTTTATTTAAAACTTTTAAATCGATGTATGCTATCAATAATTAATGCCGGAAAAACCTAAACTAAGCAAAAGCTATTATCAGCAGATAAATTCTCTCTTATAATTTGACTATTATTAGAAAAAAAAAGTATGATTTTTGAGTTAATAGATTTTTTGTTCCCTTTTTATTCATTACTTTTACATTTGATGTTTCTGATTTTCATTTAAATCATCATTTTATTATTATTATTAGGTACTTCACGATTTATAATTTGTTATATTTTACGCTTTTTATTTTTAGTTTTGATGGTTCGTTTAAAACTTGTAAATATTCAGATTAATTGTTTTTTGTTGTTAATTATATTTAGTTCAAAATTCATATTTCTATTTCATATTTATTTATTAAAACCTTATTATTTTTGATATGGTAGATGACTTTACTTTGGTTGTTTTATTTTTTAACTTTTAAATTAAATTAAATTTTAAACAAATAATTTAATTTAATAAAAATTGATAATTAAAACGTTATTCGATTTTTTTTTTGTTTTTATAATAAATTAGAAAAGCAGAGAGATAGCTCTTCTTATCCAATTTATTATTATTATTATTTGTATTCAATGTATTCCTTACCTTAATTATAATTTATAATTATAATCTATAAGGCTGGAACGTTAGAAAAACTTCAGCTTTTAGGATTAGAAAATATTTTAAATTCAGGATTAGGGGAGTCTGAAAAATATTTTTTATCACTTCTACCTTATCTCTTCCGTAATCTTAATTTAACCAAAACAAAACTCACTTTTCTCGATAAACATTTTCGTGTAAGATGCTTTAAAAGTTTTTAGAAAATAAACAGCTGATAAAGTCACTAAATCTGTATCTTTTCTTCTAGCTTATCGAAATCCTTAATAATTTTTAATTTAATATTGGCTCCTGGTTAGTTTTATTTCTAATGGTTTAGGAGGTTAAACGCTTTTGTTTTTTTTATTAAAAATTTAAAAAAAAAATCGTTATATACACTGTATGGCATGACTAGGAACACAAAAATTCAACAAAAGGTATAGCTGTTTCATAATTAGATCCGCATAGATAAGAATCTTTAGATTAGATATCTTTAGAATCTGTAGATTCGAGGAAGATAGTCCAGGTCTATAAAGGTATCAAACAACTTATTGTTAACCAACGTTACTGACGTCAGTTATAAGATTAGAATCTTTAATTGAAATGGATTCTATTAATATCATAATATAGTTTTTTTCCAATGTACTGCATTCACAGTTTTTATTTTTACTCCCCTTTTAAGTATTTTATAAGGATAAACTCACCTCAATCTATCCCGAATTAAAACTCAGAAAAGAAGATTTGGGAGTAGATTACAAGTATGAAATTTATGAAAATCGCAATTGAATAATGGAAAAAATAATGCGTGGAGAGATATGAAGAAGAATAAATAAAAAATATCTAGTTTTGTTATTTTTTTAAAAATTAATTTGTTACCTCATAAGAGTTTTACTGACACCAAAAATGCATTTACGAGTTAGAAATGGTAAGAAATTTTTTTTTTAAATTATTAGCAAATGTAATTGATGTATTGGTACTGGTAGTTTACGCATCGGACTCCTTAGTTTATATGGTTATGTACGGAATTTCAACAGTGTCACATTGTAATGAATAAGTCCATTTTTCTCCTAATTGTTTACCAGATCAATAAATTTCCAAAAAATTTGCCAAGTGATTTTAAGGCCACATGATTTTTTTTTATGATCATAGATAAAATGTGAGGAAAAAGGCCATCTTCTTCTCACATTTTAGTACTGTTACTAGTAACTAGTCTCGTCTAGACCAGCGGTTGTGCGAGGAGGTGATTTGTCAGAATCATGCTGAAAATAAAAAAATAAACTAATTTTTTCCCAAATGTTTGACTATTTGACTTACATATACATATATATGAGAATCTTGAGATTCAATCAATAATAAAGCAGCAGAAATTTAGTAACTTATAAAGCTTATTATGTTCTCATAGTCAGGCCACACAATGGAAAAAGAGGATTTATTTGAAAAAAAAAATTATTTAAAAAAACTTTTAACCACTTAAACCAATAGGAAAAATACTAAGTAGGAGCAAAGTTTAAACTAAAATTGATTAATATATATATATTGACCGTATAATTTAAAATACAAAGAAGATGGTCAGAGTTGCGGTAAAAAAAGAATAAAATATTTTTCAACTGTTTATTGTCCGACGTTTCGCCTCACTTTGTAGGGATTCATCAGGGCTGTGTCAAGAAGTAATCTATCTTATAACAGACATGCCTTTTCATATTTTAAAAATTATTAAGCTTCAAATGCTTTTTAAAAAAATGGTTAAAAGAAATATGAAGTACTACACCTCGGTTTGAAAAAAATTTAAAAATAAATTCCTTTTTTTTTTTTTTTAAGACCATAATATTAAAACGAATTTATATGTTATTGCACTCATTCGATGAAGAGTTTAATGCTGTTAAAGATATTGTGCCATAAGAGTTGTGGATGAAAAACAAAAAAAATCCTAATTCGTTACTTTATTCAAATAATTAATACCAAATTTTAAGAGTTACAAGACTGTCAAATATGCGTTTCAGTTTTACGTGGATGAAAATAATTTTCAAAATTATTTGCAGATATCTCTTCTATGGGATGAATTTCTCGCTTCGGGTTTCCATAATATAATGTTCCATAAAATAACCTTAATATTTAATAATAAATATTTTAAAATCCTATGACGGAAGGTGAAACAATAAAGTTGAGAATGAGACGTAGAACAGCTGTAGGCGCTGGCAACTACCAGCCCTCTTCATCGAATTTCCGCAGCGAGGAGGGAAAAAAAAAATTGCATTCAAAATTATGCAGAAATTACTTCTTTTTCCTTTCCACTCGGCGGAGTGAGGAACAAATTATAAAAAGGAAGGGGGGTAATGTAATTTGTAAGCGGAAGGGTGATGAATGGGGGTGCTCCATTATAGCTGGGAAGGGACTGTACTCTGTCTGGCGTCATTGATTCGTCTGGACCTTCATCACGTTCTCTGTCTCTCTCCTCAATAAATAGTTCGTCTGATCCCGGGAATTTTTTTAATTTATTCTTATAAAGTAAATTATATAAATTATCTTATTAATTTTTTGATTGTAATTTTTTTTAATTACATTCATACCATGTTTCTACCATCATGTCAAAGTTGTAATTCGTAGGTCGGTGAGGGTCTACCGCAATGAAATCCTTGAAAAAATTTCAAATAAAACATATGAAATCTAATAAAAAGAAAACTTTAGTATAATTAAAAATGAATCAATTTTTAAAGTAAAACAGAATAATTATTTTTCGAATAATAGACATATTATTATTGATTGGAGAAGATGGTCGGTCAGCAAAGAACAAGATAAATAAACAAAAAACAATATTTATTTATGCCGACGTTTCGACCTGAGTTTCAGGTCTTCATCAGGGCTATAGAACAAAAGAGATAACAACAGCATTTAGAAAAACATAAAATTGGAAAGAAATAGTATACAAACTGGTTTGGAATTATACAAAATATTGAATCATAAATAATAAAAAATTTATAATTGAAAATTGAATAATAAAAAATAATTGATTGATAATCATGGAATTAGAAGGTAGCTGATAGAAAACAGTGAAAGATGAAATATAATATTATGTAGAGGAGAAGATATGTACAAAGTAAGATATGTAAGTAGTGTCACACGGTTGGGGGTTCGGTTGAAAGGGACAAAATAAATTTCAACATATTTTTAGTTATTTTATATCTTTTTTTAGCCCTGATGAAGCCCTACAAAGTGAGGCGAAACGTCGGAAAATAAATAGTTATTAACTATTTTTTATCCCTTTTGATCACACCCTCGACTATCTCTAATTATTTTTAGTTCCTCTACTTTGCTTTATATAACTTTATATATGACTTCTATATTTTGGTATTTTTAAGTATACATTTTCGTGCCAAAAGTAAAAATGAGCCAAAGTAAACGATATGCTGAATCGTTTACTTTGGCTCATTTTTCATTAAATTTATTTTATTTTTCATATAGATCATTGCTTGATTTTTAATATATATGTAATAATAATAAAACTTAAAGAATCCGAAGGTTCGATTCCGATACTATCAATTGCTACTTCCACATGGATCTTTCCAGTAACACTCCTCCGAACCCAATTCTACTAAATATGTTTTTGCGCAATCCCCCATCTACGTTTCGGTTTACCTCTCGGACGTTTACTCGTTGGTTCAGTGTTTATTAACATTTTAAAAGTCAGCTCGTTACTAAGCCCTATAACCGGGTGCAGTTCCCTCTATTCAGGGTTGTGCAGCCTTTTTCGGTCCGAATATTTTATTTTTTTCTCTCCTCTGTTTAAGTCCTATATAACAGACGTATATTTTAAATAATTTGTGCAAATATGATGCAAAAAACATTTTATATGCATATATAAAATGCATTAGTATTAGATACGTGTAATCACAATATTATATAGAAGATAATACATAGAAATTTATTTACAAAAGAAAAGAATAGGTAAATAAATAAAAATATTAATATTTCGTAAATAAGATAATAAAATAGAATTTATAAATAAGAAATAAAATAAATAAAAATATTAATATTTCGTAAATAAGATAATAAAATAGAATTTATAAATAAGAAATAAAATAAATAAAAATATTAATAGTTCATAAAACATAACTGACTTTAAAGAATTAGCTTTTTAAAAATATGATAAAAAAGTATATAAATAAATAATAAAATAAAATATGATAAATGATAAAAAAAAAAAAAAAAGCTTCTTTTAATACCCAAAAGATGCTATAAAGGATCTATCAAACGAAAATAAAGAATTGGTAATATTTACTCAACTAGAATTATCTCTTTACTCATCATACAGAAAAGAACATATAAAACACTAAATTCTGTTTTAATTGATAAAAATAAAAAATAAATATATATAAAATGATAATAATATGTATTAGATAATAATAAATTACTAAAAAAGAAGTAACATTAAGGAATAAAAATATGAACAAACTTAAAACTAATTATAAGAAAATAATTTTACTTGGTTATAGCAAAATCTTTAAATATATATTTGCCAAAAAAAAATCACGAAATATGGTTTTCTAATTGTTTGATAAAAGTTTTGATTTATTAAAATATATAGAGATGTCAACCAGTACTGAAATTAAAGATAGTTTAACGTACTTTAATATATTTTATACTATTTATCATCGTAGAAGTGGTAGGTTTCATGATATTTGCTTACATAAATTCATATCAGAAAAATAACTGATTTTTTATCCTCCTGTTTCATAATAAAGTACAAACTATTACTATTAGTCTTGTCAATTTAACTTAATACAATTACACTGGCTTATACAATTGTAACTAGTACTTTAGTACTTTTTAACTCCTGTAATATCACTAATAGTCCTCCCTATTATGAAAAAAATAAGTGTTAGTGTAATTAACAGGTTGTTTCTATACTTGAATTTTGAACTAATACTCTTAACTTTTATTATGAAATAGGCCTCAGGTCTTATAATACTACAATCTATATATACGGTCAAGTAATAATCTTCAAATAAAATAAAATATATTTTGACTTAATACCCACGAAACTTTTGTTTTGTAATGTTTTAAGAAATATTTAATTAAATACCAATATAAAATTATTGTAGCACTTAGATATTTCTTAAGTTATACTAAGAAGTTTAACAGTGAAGTGCCTTAGAGGAGATTGAAAGTCAATTAAAGAGGTCCCTTGAAGAGTTAGCCATTCAAATACAAGAGAATATTTTTTTTTTCTGTTTAAGAGTTCTCATTGAGTTGAGAGGGGGTCCCACCATCTTTTAACATTTATTTTTTAATTTATTTGTCACGACTAATTAGCAATATTTCCACTTTAACTTTAAATAAGGAGTAATTGGTATTTTATACCGAAACCCTCCGTTAGTTCTTTCATTAGAGCTTTCTAAATTAAGACTTAACGATTTCGTTAGCCGAACTTTCCGTAATTTGGAGCATGCTTATGATCGCAATTATTAAATTGTAATACTGGTTCTATCTGCTTATCGGAATAAACGAAGAAATTCTTTATGCTAATTACAATTGCATCAATTAGTTAATTATTTTCTGTGATCGGAAATAATAATAATCATTATTCTTGCAATTATTTCGATCCTAACACTTAACAAAAAAAATAACATAAAAAAAAATTATATTTCTACTTTTGTGTGCTCGCTGTTAATAATAACCCATTAATTGTATCCCAAAATCTCCAATCCCATATCACAGCCCTCCAAGATTGGTGTCGTAATTGGAGGATTAAGATAAATTCCAACAAATACCATAAAATCACCTTTACCCTTTGTCGTAAACCTACTGACTGCCCTACAGTTTCATTTAATGATGTTAATCTTACCCCTGTCGAGCAGATCCGCTACCTTGGACTACATTTGGACAAGCGATTAACCTGGAATCCTCACACCAGACTGAAAAGACAGGAAACTGCACGTCGATTTCGAATATTACAGCACTTACTAAACAAACGGTCTAAACTTCCAACACATTA
>NW_027112014.1:1077647-1099987 GCF_000696795.3 Halyomorpha halys
TATAAGAAGTTTTTATATATATATATATATATATTTATATTATATAAGAAGTTTTTAACGGAATACTGTAAATTCCATTTATGGTATGTTAAAGTAAAAAAAAAAAATGAATGTTTGTGGATTTTCATACGTATTACTTTTAGTGACACTGCATAAACGTATGTCTCAATTTGATGATAAATATTAAATCCAAAATAAATTCAGTATAGGCTTGAAAATAGTAGACTTTATTTTATAAAAATCAACTGATGATGAAAGCTTTATTGAGTTGGAAACTTCCAGTACATTTATCACGAAATAAGAACAAAAAAAAACTTGAAAAATTGACTCACTTCTTGACAACGAACCGTTCGACTTTATTACCCCTAACTGACGTCCCTTCTGTATACTGTATAATTCGTTTTGTTGAAACCTTTTTGTCTGGGAGGGCTTCGTCACGCTCGAGAAATGTTACTTCATTAAGGAGCTTTGAAGAAGCTGGATCCAAAACCTTCACAACGATAACAACTTTCTTAGAACTGTCACTCCTTGATCTTCGAAAACTATTATCGGTTATATACATAAAATAAAATGGAGCTCTTACAATATATTGTGTCATGTCATATGACTTTTTTCACAGGAAAAGTCATTTAGTAAAACAATTTTATGAAATCAAAATATTTTTATTCAAAATAACTACGCAATTTCTATACATTTTCCATAATGTGTTTCTGGGGACCACAGTTATATGGCGGGTAGAGGTTTCAGATACAGCATTTATTATGTATTTCTTTATTTCTATTTCTATTGAAATTATATATCTCTATCTGTTCTTTATGGGAACCGACATACAATACTTAGAAATGTATTAATTATATATATAAACCAAGAACTAGATAATGTTGTAGCGACACTGTTACCTGGTAGTCTAAACTGTAAGTACTACAGCCGCCAAAACCGCTATGGTCCGACATGGCGCAACCTACCAGCTAACTCGGAAACTAAACACCCGACTATAATTCTTATAAATGAATTAATAAAGAAATCTTCTGCAAAATGAAAGCTAACGTAGCATCTTTCGCTGGCGTATAATAGCCCGAAAGGAATAAATTCGTACTATTCGGATCTACAGCTTAGTTACTCGTTTCTTTAGGTTATCCTTAATCTCTCTCATTCTTAGAGAGAGTTTGGAAAAGTACTGTCCAGGGGAGCAAGAGAGGACCTTGGATCAGCGAAGAAAAGAACTACCAAACCCAGAACCACGAAATTGGACTCCCTCTTGGTTTGATCCCGGTAGGAGGGGTTTGTTATGATGAGGATGGGAGAATGTGCTAGGATTGGGGGTGCGCGTGTTCACCCCTCCAGGCAAACTCATCTTAGATGCACTATACCATCATAATAAATCAGTGGATCAAGTATGAATTTTTTTTTTCACATTTTGCTAAAAACTGAGATGTAGTACTATAGTACTATTTATAATCCAAACACAACACGAAAAAGAATTTTTGTTGATTCTAAAACAGTTATTAAGCAGCTGATTAATAAATTAATGAACGGTTTTTGAGTTACAAATGCTAAACATTGAGTGTATTTTATCAACAAAAAAAAATACATTAATGAACATTAAATTTGGCATTGAATATGTTTATTTATTACTACATAAATTGAATCAATTTAACTTTGTTAGAATATTAATATTTATATTATATTTTATTATTAGCAACAAAAGAAGAAAGATAAGTAGATTGCCAAACTGCGGCAGTCGGTCACTGCTCCCGGATCTAGATAGAACTCCGCAGTGAACGCCTCCGAATCCATCACCTCATGCGACAAAAATATTTCTAGTGAATTGCCGAAAAAAATATTAAATACAATTTCAAAAATTATTCATAATAATTCAATCAATGAATAAAATACAGTCGAAAAGTTGTTTCTTCATTGAAAAGTTTTTTTTTTTTTTTCATATATTTCCAGAAAATAATAGAATTTTGTCCGGGATCAGAGGAGTGGAAGAGGGGTTTTCAAATACCTTTTGTAATTCATAAAATAAGGTGTTAATACACCTCAGTTTGTGTAAACATAAATATGCAGTGATTGATGTTTATAAAGATTGGTTCTGGATTTTTATAAATGAAATACAGTGAAATAGGTAATTAAGCCTCTATTACTGAAATTTATGACAATTCATAATGTATCGGTTAACTAAAAGTGGTTACAATATGTATTAGTTTAGTTTGTAATTATTCAAATTATTGGTTTAATTTGAGTGTAGTTTACTTCAGAATTTGAAGACTGATTCTTCTATTGTTCCAACCTCTCTGTCATACGTGATTTCGACCCTCTACCTGGCCGCTGTGTAAAATTACTCACTCATCCTGAGTTGCCCTGATTCGCCAGTGTATGGAGACTGTTCACTCTTCATGTTCCTCTTTTTTTGCCAATTGGGTACTAAATAGCCTCCTACTTTATTTTCCCCCCCACTAGATGTCCTCATCTTGAAGTTCAATTCATAATGTTTGAGGGGCCTTACTCAAACATAAAGTATTTTACGTTTCCGGAATATCTGATATTTTTACTGCTAAATTTAGGCACGTTCAACGTTTCATTTCAATCAAATGAGCTAAATTTCGGAATTTAGCATTTAGTATGTTTCCTAAGCAGAAAAATACCTATATGAATTTCATTCCCAGGTGAAGTCCAAAGAACATTCTTAAGTTTTTTGAAGAAGCCCATGAAGGGTAAGGGTCCTTTGTAAATACTGTTACTAGATCAACTGTTGTGTACGGAGGTTGTATAATGAACGCCTTCAACTGAAGGGCAGGCGCACATTCACTTTTTATTAGCTAGTGGGATGTAGTGGACTGTATATATATAAAATAAAACATGGTTAACTGAAACTAAAATTCTATTGTCTAGGTTACAGGTAGTTGGGAGGTGGCCGAAATAAAATATTTGTTGTTTGATGTGTTAATGAATTTAGAATAGTTGATCTATGGAAAACTGTAGATGTGGATGATGCTGATGGGTGTTAATTATGCTGATAGGTGGACTTACTTCATTCTTCTGTTACCAACTCTTCATTTCTCGATCTCTCTCCCTCCTACTCCTGGGAGCCCCTTCATAATGTTTTTACTTACTCATGGCGGAATTCTAAGTGAAGAAAAGAAAAGGGGACTGCTGATAGCAAAAGAAAGATGGCTCTCTCTCCCAGGTTGCTTCTTCTCCCACACAGAGCACTAGAGGAGGTGCTTTTGTAGTTGGCCACAAGGGCCACTAGTAGTGCCTACATTATGGGAGCCCCCAATTCATTTCAGTCTTTCGTTTATCTTAGGTTACCCGAAAAAGAGGTGATTTGATCAGAATCACGCTCAATTTTTTTACCCGAGATTTGTATTTTATTTATCCAAATTATGGGTTTCCAATTATGAGACTGGGTGGGGGCTCCCGAAACAACAGGGCTCATTCACGGCTAAAGTGAAAAAGGAAATAATTATCGGCCACAGCTGATTCGAACCAGAGTTATTATCACAGTGCCTTGCACATGAGCTACACACTCCCATCCAAATAATGTTAAAGGGTTAAACATTTGTGTATGAGTTGAGTCGGTGAGAATTGCCTTTCAGGAGTTTCAACTTTACTCCACCACCAATTTTTTGGTGGGAGTAGAGCTCCAGGTTTTGCCCACCTTTGCAGCTTCTCCCGATTGGCTGATAATGTTCTTCGGTTTCATATGATTTCGGCTTCCAAAGCCTATGTACTAATCGGGCTGAGGAATAGCTGAAAAACATTTTTTTTTTACCCGTGATTTTTATCTAGACCAACATATTCAAACCATGATGGGGGGGTTAAGTTTTTCATTTTGTGGGACCGCCACTGAATGAAAAAGGTCAACGTCCCAGGCTGGATTCGAACTGGCGCCGCTGAAGCTCCCAGGTGCCAAAGTCACCTCTTTGGTGACCCTCGAGAAGGGCATCATCGCATCACCCAGTCCCATAATTTATATGTTTTTTCCCTAAATAAAAAAGTATATGGTAAATAAAATTAAAGAAAAATAGTGTTGAAGCGCATGCGCAAGCACAGCACACTCCCTTCCGGCTATTGCACCCCAAATGCAAGAAATGGCGAGGAAGAGGAATAAGAAAAAGTTATTTTTGTTAAACTGTTGAATTCTTGACAGGAACAAAATTTAAATTTGTTATAAATTAAGAAACACTAAAATTCGATTTTTTATATCAACAGAAAAATTAAAAAAAAAAAAATCTGTTATCTGAATTTCTGCCATAAGTTTCCAAAAGAACGAATTTAAAAGAAAGATAAGAGAAATACTACTTAAATAGTTACGATACAATATCTTTACCATACTTTTGTAGAATTTAGTGCTTTTTTTTTTTTCTTATCAACAATATATAATTTATCTATTATAATAAAAAATATTCATTAAGTCTCAGCCTGTTTATTGTCTTTTCATCCCACTCCTACGTTTCGGCCCTTCCGGCTACTCATAAATATAATTTATTCTAAATATTACAGCTACAATGTTGTAAAAAAAATTGCAGGCTGAGACATAAACAGGTATATTCATTTATATAATTAATAGAGATTTTTTTTTTATAATTGGTATATAAACCAGTCTCAAACAAAAATTTTATTTTTAATAATATATAATTTATTTTATTCTATGTATTTGACCACATTTTATTTTTTCTTACCTCTTCTTGTTTTTTTTTTTTTTTTTTGTTCTTTCTTTTTGTCTTACTCTTTTAGTTCACATTTATAAATAATTTTTTATGTATCATAAGTTTAGTAACTACATACATATAATTTGCTTTTTGCACGAATATATGTTAAACACACAAATACAGATATAGTATGTCTCATATTATTTTTACATGAATTATTGAGATTCCATTTTGTAGTTCAATGAACTCTGAC
Organism: Halyomorpha halys; assembly: GCF_000696795.3. NCBI lineage: Eukaryota > Metazoa > Arthropoda > Insecta > Hemiptera > Pentatomidae > Halyomorpha > Halyomorpha halys. The sequence goes on from NW_027112014.1 coordinate 1,082,559, forward strand.
CTATATTAATTGTATAGGTAGAAGACTAAGGTCAGTGGCCGAATATCTTGAACAGGTAAAACATTTATGTAAATGTTAACAACTAACGAAGATAAGCCTCTGGGGCCTACTTCACAAGTAGCACTCAAAGGAACTTTGAAACAATTAAAATTTATAATACTTGAGTTCGTCAAGTAGCAGTACTTCCTTACAAAGTACTGAACCCCTGATAGTACAAGAGCCGGGAAGTAAAAAATGCGGTTATCTCACCCCAATTTTTGTTACTTCAATAAAAACTATGTATAATTTATAATGTATAATAATAACTAGTCAAAATCGATGAGTCTGCCAAGTATAGGTATGGGGATTAAAAATGGCGGCTGTTTCAAAACCTTAAAAAAACATTGATTTTTCCTTCGGAGCTCTATATCTTAAAAACTACCAACAATACTAGAAAATCTAAGATAACATTATTTAAAGAAGAGTACATTTTCTTAAATATTAAGCCTAAAAGAGCTATTTACGCCCAATATTTCTCGAGATACAGCTTTTTAAAAAGCAAAATTTTTTAAAAATCTACTGAAAGATTAGTAGTTAGTTAATTTATTTTCAGAAATGTATATCTCAGGAACTACGTGACGTACAGATGTCTACTAGCACTCAAATTAAAGCTAGTTTAATGGACAATAAAGATGTTTATCATCATTACCTTCGTAGGAATAATAGTTTTCATGATATTTGCTAAAATAAATTGATTTATAGTTGTTCTGACAATAAATTTGATTTATGAAAAACTTTATTTCAGAAACCATTGGACGTACTGATGTCAGCCAGCGCTCAAATTAAAGCTAATTAAATTTACTACAAAATAGTCAATTATGTTTATCTTTGTAGGAGTAGTAGTTTTTATGATATTTGGCCAAATAAACTTACAAAATGTTAATTGCTAGTTGTTGGTATAAAATGTTGGATTTTTGAAAAAATATATCTCTAGATCCATAAGACGCACATATGTCTGCCAACACTCAAAATAAAGGGAATTTAACTTACTATAAAGTAGCTTATAACACTTATCTTCGTAGGGGTAATAGTTTTTATGATATTCACATATGGATATAAATTTGGCAAATGAAAATTTGTCCGAACAACTATAAATCAATTTAGTTTATCAAATTTTATGTAAACTATTACTCCTACGAAGATAAACATCGTAAACTACTATATAGCTCATTAAACTAGCTTTAATTTGAGTGCTAATAGACATCTGTACGTCAAATTGTTTTTGAGATATAAATTTTTCAAAATAAATTCACTAGCAACTGATCTTTTAGTACGTCACATACATCTCCAAAACTATTAAACGTAAATAACTCTATTAGGGCTCATATTTTAGCAAATTTACTCTTCTTTAAATGACGTTCTCTTAGGTTTTCTTGTGTTGTTGCTACTTTTGAAGATATAGAGCTCCGAATGAAAAAATAGTTTTTTCTATCGCTTTGAAACAGCCGCCATTTTTTATTCCCCCTACCTATACTTGGTAGACTCATCAATTTTGACTATTAATTATTCATAGTTTTCATTAAAATAATCAAAACTTGGGATGAGATAACTGCCCTTTTTCTCCTCTTGGGCTCTTGTACTATGACCCTTCATGGTTTGTAATGCTACAGATTTTAATTTTTAATTATTTAAAAAAATAGAAAACCTCGCAGTATAATTTAAGATTAATAACTATAAAGATTACTTAAAATTGTCTATTACAGTATGTTTTACATTACTGTGATACAAATAACTTTGGATTTGAGCCATAACTGTTTAATAATAAATAATAGTTGTAATAATATACCATTTTATCATTTATTATTATTATTATTATACCATTTTATCATTTATTATTATCATATTATCATTTTATTATTTTGGTATTTATCAATAGGCCCAAACCTAGAGTTAGTTGTTTGTCTGCGCCATTGTGTGTTTGTATTTTCGCAAGCTTCGCTGTACTATGAAGTATACAAGCGGAGGCACAGTAAATCCATTAGTATTGTTATTTTCCCTGACCTTTCCATACCTATCGGTCAGCGCAGGCTGCGGATGGGTCCATGGATTCAGCAAGCAGATGCCATGCCATCTGGTGGATCCTCGCGCCACACCTGCGCCTTCTGCTCCAACCCTTAAAATTATCGAAACCCTTCGAGTCCCACCGTTAGACCGCTGAAGGGTCCTAGTAAATTGCCTGTAACAATTACCCTTCCAGGCGGATAACTAACTTACCTTCGGGTAATTTTAGTCTTTTACATATCCTTAGTGAGCCGACTTCAACCCTCTGTATTGATTCCTCGTTCATTAGGAGACAATGACGGCAGTCAACAAACACACACTCTTTTTCAGCCTATTTACTATATAGTTATTCAGTATTTATGTAAATTTGTACATGACGATCTATTATAACAGCAAATTTTGATTTGCGGAGAAGGGGGTGAGTTAAAGGAAAATAAAAAAATAAATATAATCGAAAAAGGGGAAAAAAAGACAAAACAATAAAGAATAAATTACTCCTTAGGCGCCATGTTATATTTTCTTGGAAATAACGAAAAACCCCAAGCATTATGCCCACAATATAACTAAAATATACCCCTATATAAACAATAGTTGAATTATGACCACTGGCGAATACCTTTACATGTAGATAACAAAAAATCTTGGGGTGTTACCTACCCACCTGTAGAATTATCGTAATATTCCGTGAACAACAAAAAAAAAAACATAAGTAAATTAACAAGTTGAAAGCAGAGAAAGAACAGCAGAACTATATGTACAAAACTATAATAATAAGAAGAAATATATGTACACAGAATGAAAAAGGAAAAAAAAAGAATTCTTATCAATTAATAAAGCAATTAAAACTTATAGGTTGACTTAGCCTTAACTTAAATGCTTAACCTTAATAACTATATTTACATTATTATTCAAAAGAGTATAAAAGTGAATATAAAATAAAAACAAAATAAAATTTAGTTCAAACACCACGTAGTCCTTGTGTGGACTCCTTGCAGAACATATTTCCTTTCCGTCTCACCTTCCCCACAAGTTTTAGGATGGCTCAACTCTCTTATCCAGGACGTGCTGAAGAAGCGTCACTGCACTATATTCCCACTTCTAGTGTTAATGACCGTCCATTGAAGTAGAACACTATAATTTTGAAAAAAACACATACGATGACATTTCTCATATGGTGCTATTCCGGTTCAAACAGTAAAGACAGAGGACCTTTAAACTATTACCACTTCACATTGAACAATCGTAACGTGTTCCAAAATCAAACTCTCACCTTCACAAAAAACAAAACCCACTCGTCTGAACATATCGCTCGTGTTTTGTTTTTCCCATGACAACCGTAACACTCCTCGTCTACGCAGATTTCGCCAGTGTTTTTATTTCACCATGGCAACCGTAACACCATGGTTAATTTTCCTGACTTAAAATTTGAATTAAGGAACTCAAAGCAAGAAGAAATTCCCCATGAAGGTCTATCCGAGCGATCTGGGATCAGAGCCTTAACATATGGAGGAGAAAAACTGTGAACTGTTCGCAGAGACTGGAAAGTGGTTGAGATGGGCAGGACAGGCTCGAAGCAAGCCATCTACACAACAATGAATGCTAGTATAGTTTGCAAGAGACTACGTGGTAGGCCAAAAATCAGATGTATAAACAGAATCAACAAAGGTTCGAAAGAGCTACATAGGGTAAACTGGAAATCAGTAGCCCAAGATAGGCATGCGAGGAGAAGACAGGGCGGCCAAAGATCCACTAAGTGTGTAGAGTCAATAAAAAAAAAAATAATATGTGATATACCGTTTTATCAATGAAATATAAGCATTAATATTCATATTAAATGTTCAAAGAGATTACCTTTAGCATTATGACAGGCTCAGCATCTTTCCACCAGAGCAGCAGTGGCCGAACGAAATTAGATATGTGCTATTATCTTATTTACCTTTCTTCATAATTAATTAAGGTAATTCACCGAGAATTTACAGAATTTATGTTAAAGATCACCCTTTAGAACCATAGTTAATGCACCCTATTACGTTTACAACAGAACACGACACCATGACCTACATATCCCTTTTTTCCATGATCTCATACCAAACAAATTCTCAAAATTCCATATAAACCTTTCCAACCATCCTAATCCTTTGGTTCAAACCTTATCCAGTTCCACCCATCCCTACAGCCTACCTAGAAGGTTGAAACGACAGTGGCCAAGAGACTTATTAAAATAAAAATGGACAATTGGAGTTATGGCAATGGTCAGATTCTCCACTCAAGTTGAGTGTTTGCGGCTTTAGCGCACTTGCTCAGCCTCCACTGGCTCATTACCAGTGATGCGGCGAGAGGGATGCGCTGGGATCTTTTGAGCTCTGCTCTACCCCTCACACGTGGGGGATAGAGTGGGCTCAGTGATCTTCAGGTCGATTGTGTAAATATTGTATATATTATTTTATCATTATGTTATTCTATTTATTTATTTTTCATACAGATAGTTTGATTATGTTCATCTTGTTTATTCTTTTGCTTACATATATTTTCAGAGAGTTGTTTTTTTTATTTTATTTTTTATTTTAGTATGTATGAGGTCATTCATCACTATTACCTATTGCCCACAACTGTTTGGCAGATTGTAATATCTATCAATAAATAAATCTATCAAATTAAAAAAAATATCACCCTAAAGAAGAAAAATTCAGTTATATTAGATCTGGAGAGCATGTGAAACAATAACATCTCTGCAGTGTCGTTCGACTACTGCTATCGAGGAAGAAAGATGCCTCCTTTTAATGCTCAAGGTAGATCACTTTGAACAAAATTTGATATGAATATTAATACATTTCATTATTAAAGTAGTTGGAACACATATTAATTCATTATCTAAGTTTTTTTTTTATCTTCTTAAGAAATCCTTAATATATTATTTTTTTTTTTATAAAGACATTATCCTTTTATACAGAAAAGAGTCGGGTACCCGGGACTTCTTTACAAACTCCGTAAATTCCTTAGATTATTCTAAGTAAACCACAATGGTTCCTATTCACCCCTCTTCTCTCAGTCCGCTGGTGTTCCTCAAATATCCTAGGTCCCATCCTCCCAGCTGACATCCTAACCAATTCTACCACTATCTTTACCACATGTGTGCTCGTGCATTTAGAAATGCACAAAATTAAAAATATATATTTAGGACGGAATTTGAACCGAAATTCATCTCTACTTCCATGATTTTGTTCTACAAAAAAAAAAATTGAAAAAATGCATAATACAGATTCTTGGCTTATTTGAACACAATAAGAGTGCCAGAATGATTGAGTTATGTGCAAATGAATTTTTTCTCTTCAAAATTTTTATTTTTATTATTTTTTTTTCTTGTTAACCATCTAATTTTAAAAACTTTTTTTTTATTTATTCATTGATAGAAATTTATTACTGTATTATTTAAAAAAAGAAACTTGTAACCTCGCTTCTCCTTCTATTCCTGAAAATCCTCAGAGGCTCCTGAAAAGAAGATGGTCTGGAGACCTTCTAGCGTAGAAATACTTGTATGATTAAGAATAATACTAATGGGTAGTTTCTCTATATGCCTTTATCACTCCATTTTGATCCTACGTCAAATTACTTAATGCATTTTTATGTAAATACAGTTGTAAATAGCAATAAATAAATAAAAAACAAAGCGATCCTTAATTCATATTTTCAGTTCTCTTAACCCAGACAACTCTATATATTTTATACAATTATAACAGTCTTTGACCATAGTTATTTATCAATTAGTTTATATTTTTATTTCATTGTTTGTATATTTCCAAATTTGTTGGTCTATTTTTTTTTCTCTCTGAATGATGGTTATTGCCTTTTTGTTTTTATAGCGCTGATGAAAACCTGAAAATTAGGTCGAAAAGTCGGTACAAATAAATAATTCTTTTGTTTATTTGTGTTTTCTGCTGACCGCACCCTCCGACCATCTTCTCCTCTAATGCATCTACGGCCAACTATCTTCACCTAATTATAATAGTTTTTATTTCTCGAATAATTATTAATAATTTCTCTTCTTTCTCTTGGAAACTCTTCTATCTGTAAGCGACAGAAAATCAGTTCAATATTTTCTGTTTATATATACATAAAACTTCGCTCACTATCCCCTTCTCAACATAGATTCCATAACTGAATAAAAGTGTTTTATGTGTTAATAGAAGCAATATTAACGTAAAAGTTGTATGCACATTTTCATAAACTTTCTATACATTAGAGTTCTCTCCCCTCACAAGTATATTCCAAGTTAAGCAGTATATCAATATTTATCCAAATAGACTGACCTCTGCTTTTGTTATGGGCTGTACCCGCATTGCCAATACAAATCCAAGGCACGTTTGAACCCGCACGGACACCAACCCCTGGCCATTCGAGGCAACCAACTCTAAAAAATGTATATTAAGTACGGAGGAACCGTAGAGTTGGGACGTTGCATTATGTTACGAAGGGTTGCTTTCATTTCTGTCTTGAACACCATCAGTAGAAACCATGACTACAATGAAAGCTTAAATATCCCAATGATTGTAAGCCCTGTAAACTAACAGTATCTAATGCATAATATACTAGCTGACTCGATAAACTTCCCTATTGCTATATTTGAGGATATATAGGGATTTAATGAACATAATTAATAGTATGTTATAAATTATTGTTTAAGCTAAAATTAAAAAATTTACGTATAATTCATTATTATGAATTGGTACAAATTAATTAGGTTAACCAATATATGCGATAAGAAACAAAAATGAATTTTTTTTTTATTTATTTAATGTGATTTACAACTGTACAATAAGTAAATATGTTGTATTTTTCATATACACTTGAAAATCATGGGAAGGAACCACCCATTGGTGGTGCTTCAAACATTTATTTAAATTAGAAGGTCCCGTGGCCATCTTCTATTCAGAAGCTTCGGAGGATTATCAGGGATTGTTAATGATGAGAGATTAAGAATTAATGTGTTAGAATGGGTAAGGAGTTTGGAATGAAATGAAGCATATCTGTTTTGGGCCAAATCTGCAACGAATGGCATGTTAAGATCTTTGTGAATGAGTTTATTTGTAACGTAATAAGGAGCATCAAGGATTTTACGTAGGATTTTGGATTGTAAGGATTGGATCCGGGAGGAATTTGATGGTTTGGTAGAGCCCCAGAGCTCAATTCCATATTGGTCTGATTATCGTTGTGTATAATAATTTTTTGTAGTGAATGGGAAGTTTAGAGCGTTTGTCAAGTAGGTGCTGTTGCAATCGGAATCTACGAGCAGTTTTTTGTCGTTTTAGTCTTGTGTGTGAATTCCAAGTAAGTATCTTGTCAAAATGAAATTTAAAATTATGAAAAAGAGAATCAAAAATACTTAACAACTATTTATTTTTCGTTGGTGGTGAAAAAACTGACTTTTTCCTCTTGGACTAACTAGTATTTGTACGGAAAAGTTGCTTTCTAATTCCCAAGATTATGATTTTCCAATTTGATGGATTTTTTCAATTAATTACAATTTTAGTATTTAGTTATATTTTAATAATAATAATAATTACTTAATATAAGAAGAATTGATAACAACTCATGCCGAAGGGTTGGGTTTAATGCTTGGTGCAGATATCCATCAACTGAGGCAGGGCAGATGCTATAACAGCTGTTATTTCCTCTCAGATTCTTGTAACTATTTCATTTGAGGTAGTCAAATTACTTTTAATAATAGTAGTATGTTTGATGGTGTGTAGACAAATTATAATTAGAGAAGCGATTTTTATGTCATAACATATTTTTTATACAACTTTGAATATACGTTTATACTTTATAAGGACATTTCTTATATTTTATAACGACTTGAAACCAATATTATTTTTCTTAGGGCAGTGTCCTTTCTGCGTTACAGTGATCAATAAGTCACTGAGTGGTAATTTTTTCCTCCTCTTGGGCTCTTGTTCTTGAACTTGTATGGAAAAGTTGGTTTCTAATTCCCAAGACTATGATTTTCTGAGTTGTTTGATTTTTGCAATTAATTACTATTTCATTATTTAGTTCTATTTTAATTATAATAATAATTCCTTAATATAAGAAGAATTAATAACAACTCATGCCGAATGGGTTTAATACTTAGTGCAGACTTCTTTATCAAATGAGGCAGGGCAGATGCTACACCTGTTATTTCCTCTCGGGTTCTCGTAACTATTTCATTTGAGATAGTCAAATTTCTAGTAATAGTAGTAGTTAGTAGTAATTGTAGTATATCTGGGGTCTATTTCATAATGAAAGCCAATAGTATTAGTCCATAAATACAAGTACATAAAATATTTTTTTTTTTAATAATTTATTTATTGTTATTTACAACTGTATACACATATATACAACAAGTAAATTTGCTGTAGGTGACATAGTGACATGATAAAAACATGTGGAGAATCTACCCACTGATAGAACTCCAATAACATTTCTAGAGGAGAAGATCTCGAGGCCATCTTCTTTTCAGACGCCTAGGAGGATTATTAGGTAATGAAGGAGAAGCCAGGCTAGAAACAAGTGGATTTGGGTGGTTGAGAAGTATATTATGGAAGGAACGGTATCTGGTTCTGGCCAAATCGGCAACATGTGGGACATTGAGGTCCTGATGGATGACTTGATTTGTGACAAAGTAAGGAGCATTAAGGATTTTACGAAGAATTTTGGACTGTAAGGATTGGATTCTGGAGGAATTTGATGGTTTAGTAGAGCCCCAAAGCTCAACTCCGTATGTCCAGATAGGGTTTATAATAGTCATGTAGATCAGTCTTTTGTAATGGATTGGCAATTTAGACCGTTTGTCTAGTAAATGTTGCAATAGTCGGAATCTACGAACAGTTTCTTGTCTTTTTAGTCTTGTATGAGGATTCCATATCAGTCGTTTGTCGAGATGTAGTCCTAAGTAACGGATCTGATCGACAGGAATAAGTGGGGTATTATTAAAGGTATTGTAGGGGAAGAGGTCATGGGTTTACAATAACTTATACATAAAATATAAAGTACAATAACTAATACATTTTGTTTTATGATAAGAATGACTATTATAACACTAATGCATGAATTTAAAACTAAAAAATTATCTAGCAGAATTTTATTAGTCAGTGAAATTGTACCAAATACAAACAGCAAGATTGATAGTATTAGTTTGTACTTTATTATGAAACAGGGCCCTAATAGTGTGTAGACAGATAAGCATTAGAGAAGCGATTTTTATGTCTTAACACATTTTTTATACAACTTACATCATACGTTTATGCTTTACAATAATAATAAATACAATAAACTTTTGAATTACTGAACCAATTTTCGTACTGTTTTTTCGAAATGTTTCCTGTCGCCATGGTTTAAAGCTACTAAAATCCCCCAATTTTCTGATAGAAAAAAATGTTTGAAAAAAATTAAAATTAAGCAACATATTACATACTGTAAAAATGTCAAAAATATAAATTGCATTGCACTGGCTAACCACAACATAACACTAAACCATAATTTTAACATCAAAATCCCACAATAGTAGATATGACACAGAAAGCAGAAGGTTTCTGAAAGCGATTCATATAACCAAAAATATTAAAGACACGGTAAAGTATAAAAGAGACCCAAAACATTTAATTAAATACACATTATGCCGATATAATAAATCGATTAGCCAAATAAATATGAAAAATCAGGGAAAATCCTATTAAAATATCTAATTAATTATACAAGTTTTATTTGAATTAATAGAATCGCCCAATGTAAATACTTCCAGTAATCACACATTAAAAAAAAAAAAAAAAAAGAATAAGAAGAAAAAGAAACATTTATTTAGAAAATACCTAAATAAAAATAAAATAGTGATAGTAGAAATAAAGTTAAAAAAACAAATAAATAAGTTCAAAATTAAAGAATAAATATTTTTTTATTTATTGACGTTAACAACTGTATTTACATAAAAATACATCTAATGAATTTAATGCTAGATTATAATGGTATAATATTGGTTTGTAGATAAACTATGCATTGCTAACACTCTAATAATATTTATACATACAAGTTCTTGAGACCAACTTCTTTTCAGGCACTTCGGAGGATTTTTAGGAATAGAAGAGGAAACAAGGTTAGAAACGAGTGAGTTTAGGTGGTTAGGGAGTTTATAATGGAAGCGTTATCTGGTTCGGCCATATATGGAACATTAAGGTCTTTATGGATGATTTTATTTGTGATAAAGTAAGGTGCATTGGAGATTTTGCAAAGGATTTTGGGATTGTAAGAGACCCAAAGCTCAACTCCGCATGTCCGGTTTGGCCTTATGGTTGTCTTGAATATCAGTCTTTTATAATGGATCGGAAGTTTAGACCGTTTATCTAGTAAGTGCTGTAATAGTCGAAATCGACGTGCAGTTTCCTGTCTTTTCAGTCTTGTGTGAGGATTCCAAGTTATTCGTTTGTGCAGATGTAGTCCAAATTAGCGGATCTGTTCGACAGGAGTAAGAGTAACATTATTAAAGGATAGTGTAGGGTAGTCAGAAAAAATTTTTATTCGGCAAAAATGAATATATAAATTAGAAACAAGTAAGTTAAAAATAAATAAATAATAAAAATATATTAATAAAAACATAAAAATCGCATTTCTACACAAGTGGTACTCCTGTCAATGTTTTAACAAAGAAATAACTAATGGTGTTGTAACGTTATTAATAAACATGTTTAACATCTTCATTTCATGCTCGACTCAGTACCCGACAAGACAGGCAGACTATGCAAAGTAATGCATATCATACAGGCCATTATGTGGGGAAAGGGGTGTGCCCCTGGCGCCTTACAAGTCATAAGACCAATCAAATCATTAGGCCGCATAATGGCTCATTAATTAATTTTAATTACCTTTCGGTCCAATTATCCCCGACAGTAATCCGCTAATCGGATCGTTTCAAGTATCTGGTTAATTACAGTTTGTAAAATTATTTGAGTTTATAGTTGGAATATTTAAATTGAGCTTAAAAAAATAAATAATAAAATAAAATAAATGTATTATATTTATCATTATTAGTTTTCACTGAAACGACTAACCTGGAATTCTCACACAAGACTGAAAAGACAGGAAACTGCACGCAGATTCCGACTATTACAGCACTTACTAGACACACGGTCTAAACTTCCAACTCATTACAAAAGACTGATCTACATGACAATAATAAGGCCCATCTGGACATACGGAGTTGAGCTTTGGGGCTCCACTAAACCTTCGAATTCCTCTCGTATCTAATCTTTAAATCCAAAATCCTCAATGCTCCTTATTTTGTTACTAATAAAACCACCCATAAAGACCTAAATGTTCCTTATGTAACCGATCTAGCCCGAACCCGATATTATTCCTTCCATAATAAACTCCCTAACCACCCAAAACCACTAGTTTCTAACCTTGCTTCCTCTTCCATTCCTGGCAATCCTCCGAGGCGCCTGAAAAGAAGATGGCCTCGTGACCTTATATTGTAAACTGTTTTTAGAGTTATACTACTGGGTATTTTCTCTACATCCTGTACTATATCATTATGATCAAATTTACTTGTATTTTTTATACAGTTGTAAATATAAATAAATAAATTTAAAAAAAAAAAGTTTTCACTGGAAGCACTTACCCGGATCTAGATCAAGGGCGAGACTAGAAAAAATTAATCTTTAATGTTAATGAACTTTCTGACTATGCTCTCTTGAACAACACCGCTTTTTACATTAGTTCCAGGATATTCAACAACAGATTCAGGCCTTAATCCTTTCCAGAGTCGTCTCCAGGATCAGACCAATGGTTGAGATAATCTAGTGTAGCACCCTGACTCTCTCAAGCTTATGCTATTGTTTCAATTCCTCTCCTAGAACCTGATATTTCCGAATTTTTTCGCTAACCATCTTGTGAAGATTGTCATCCTCTAGCACGCCCATTTCTATGATAGTTTCCTCGCCCATTCCTCTCGACCTTATATTGTAAACTGTTTTTAGAGTTCTACTACTGGGTAGTTTCTCTACAACCTGTATCATATCATTATGTCATTATGATCAAATTTACTTGTATTTTTTATACAGTTGTAAATATCAATAAATAAATAAATATTTTTAGATGTTCTCCGTGATTTTTCTCAGAAAAACTCATATAAATTTACCTTAAAAAAATATAAGAGGGACAGAATTAAATATCACAAAATTTCCGATGTATGTAATGGGTTGGATTTGCCGAAAAATGTATTGTAATAAAATTAATTTATTGATAGATATTACAATCTACCACAACGTTGTGGGTAATAGCTAATAGTGATGAATGATCACATTCATACTAAAATAAAATAAATGGAAAATAAAGTACATAAAAATAAATAAGATCTCTCTTAAAATATATACAAACAGAAGGATAAAGAATGAAGAAAGTGCATGAAAAAATAAATAAATAAAATGAAATAGTGATAAAAAAAAAATAATCTCCAGTCACATTTACACGGCTATATACAATATTTACACAATCGACCTGAGTATCCCTTAGCCCACTCTATCCCCCAAGTGTGAGGGGTAGAGCAGAGCTCAAAAGATCCCAGCGCATCCTTCTCACTGCATCACTGGTAGTGAGTCAGTGGAGGCTGAGCAAGTGCTCTAAAGCCGCAAACATATTGAAAATTAAAGTTTCATATTCTAAGATTTTTTGGACATTTGAAGCAGCTATTAATCTTCATTGGGTAGACTGTAAGATTTCCAGATCTCAAAAACACTTCTTCATTTATTAGGCTTTAACATGGTCCAAAACAAGTCTACCTCCACTGGTCAATTAAGGATGCAAAGAAAAAAAAATGAAGCACCCAAAAGAGAATCATATTTAATTATAAATTGGTTTTTATCTAAATAAATAAAATTAATGATTTTTCTTATTTCACTAACGCTTTAGTGAAATAAGAAAAATCATTAATTATTGATAGTTACAAATTTTATTTACAGGAATACCTCAAAATGTCCTCCATCATCCCTACTTCTTTCTTTGCTCTACATCTCTTCCTCTCCTTGTTTCCCTATGTCCTTTTTATCTAAATAAATAAAATTAATGAGTTTTCTTATTTCACTAACGATAGTTACAAATTTATTTTACAGGAATACCTCAAAATGTCCTCCATCATTCCTTATTCTTTTTCTGCTCTACAACATCTCTTGCTCTTCTTGTTTCCCTATCGTCCTTTTTATCTAAAAAAAAATCTTACGTAACTGAAATTACATATTTAAGGTAGGTATTAAAATTGCCACTTATACAATCAATTTTTAATGTTTTTTATTTATTTATACCTTGGACTACATCTTGACAAATGACTAACTTGGAATCCTCACACAAGACTGAAAAGACAGGAAAATTCACATCAATTTCGACTATTACAGCACTTACTGGACAAACGGTCTAAACTTTTACTTCAGTACAAAAGACTAATCTATATGACTATAATAAGACCTATCTGGACATATGAATTTGAGCTTTGGGGCTCCACTAAATCCTTTGTAAAATCCACAATGCTTCCTACTTTGTCACAAATAAAATCATTCATAAAGACCATAATATTCCATATGTAACCTGAACCAGATATTATTCCTTCCATTATAGACCATAACCTTGCTTCCTCTTCCATTCCTGACAATCCTCCGAGGGGGCTGAAAATATGATGTTCACAAGGTCTGCTGATGTAAAAACGTCATTAGAGTGCTACCAATTGGTAGTTCAATTAACTGAATCCTCAATTCAAATTTACTGGATGTGTCATTATGTGCGGTTTTAAATTTCAATAAAGTTATTTAAAAAAATAATAAATTTGTAGGAATATAATGGATTATTTATATTTAAAATATTACCTTGAATCAATTATTTATAATGTTATATGTTGAATTTAAGTTAAAGGATTATAGGAATCCATTATACTTCTGAGAGTAGAATTAGTAGTTAATGACGAAATTGGATGGTACTCGCATCCAGCAACAGGTGGCTCTAGTCTAGTTTCTCAACTTAAAGTTCCATTTCAATTTGGTCCGCTACTAACCCAGCTTTTACATTAATTCACTCCAAAGTTATATCAATATTTATCTTCGACTAGTTTAATTAATAATCTTAAGAATTGTAAATAGATTAATTAAGAAGAAAACAGTTATTTGTCATTTTTCCGATCCGACGCCTCCTGAAGGTATAAATTGACAAAAAACGCAAATAATTTTTTACGTTGAGAATTTGTGAAAAAAAAAATTCTTTTAATATTAACATATACAATTTTGATCCATACTACTCTCAACTTTTATTCTCAAAAAACTCTCCAACGTTTCGGCCCTCAGGCTTCATCATTTACTTGATTATTTGATAAATGATGATTATAAGTGAAAAAGAAAGAGAAGATGATTGGTATAAAAAAGTTTTTAAATTTAAGATATAAAAAGTTATATGTGACATGGGCAATTAGCCTGCAAATACGATTTAAAAAGAACAAGACATCAATAGTCAAGGTTGTCTCCATGAAAATAGCCTGAAGGCCGAAACGTTGAAGAGTTTTTTGAGAATAAAATTTGAGAGTAACATGGATCAAAAATTGTGTATGTTAATAATGAAATAAACCACTCTCAAACAATCATGCAATAAATCATTTTAAAAAATGTCTTTATAATGAAAAAAATGTTCCAGAAAACTTGAATTGTGATGACAGATTCTTAGGGGAAATCCATTTCTAAAATTATTTATTTATTTTTTTTTTTTTTTACATTTTCCACAGTGTGTGCGCTAATCGTCAAAAATATTGTTGTTTTTTGCGGTTTTTGGCGATTTATTATTTTAGGAAGCATCAGAATATATAATCGTTTTGAAATCTGATTTTCTACAATAATACGTCATTGAAAATTCTTTACACCATTGGATGTTTCATAGTTTAGTGCCATGGTGAATAGGTTACTGGAATAGGTTACAATGTATTCTTCACTTTCAAATGTAATATCTGAAACTAGAACTACTATCAACCAAGTTGCATTTGGAAATTCTGAAGCCTGATACTCAGAACTCTAAAAAAATGCAACATAAATAACTTAAGCTTATGTTTAGTTACCTATGGCTTTGATAATGGGTCTTCTTGTCTTAAGCCACTGTTAATCCTAAAGCTATTAGTGATGCCCACTCGAGTTATTCCAAACATAATCATAAATTAGATCTAAACTCTTATATACCTTATTGAAATCTTTACCACTGACAACAAATAGATTACTAACTAAGTCAATTCTCTCCTACCTCTATTCCACAAAATATGACTAATCTATCAACGATATTTTTTAAACTATATTACATCATCCATTAATGTATTAAATTTATTCCAATAACCAATACTATTGTACAACATTAAATTACTAAATGAGCAACAATAATATCTATTTAATGTGTACATATATTTTTAGTATCTGTCTTAATAGTGATACCAATGTTTTTTGTGATATTTATTTCTTTTGTTATTTTTCTATTTCTTGTGTGATTTTCTATGTCTAAAATTTTTGAATTTTTAAAATTAAATAAAGAAGAGGATTTTTCATTCACTATATCTAATTAAATTAATTAAGTATTCAAAGCAAATATTTTACTCGCAAAACTTGACGAGGGACTATTTGAGAACAATAAATTATATTCTCACGGAACGAGGCTTGTGAAAATATGATCTCAAGAAGATAAAATTGGAGTAGGTTCCATCTCCCCTGTATGTTTTAGAGATGAAGGAAAGGCTCAACACAATTTTAGGGAATAACAAGCTTTGGCTTTCATAATTGAGCTAATCAGCTACTAATTAAAGTGAATACAAAGCATTTAATGTGCCTTACAAGAAACGTACAATTTCTCTGAGAGCTCTAAGACTATACAGGGGCTATAGTTATAGTTCAAGAGCCCAAGAGAAGAAAAAAGTTAGTTATTTCACCTCACTTTCTGATTAATATAATGAAAAATATGTATAATATCTATTCAAAAATGATGAGTCTGCCAAAAAAAATAATTTTTCATCGGAGCTCTATATCTTTAACACTAGAACATCTAATAGAATATCATTTGAAGTAGAATCAATTTGCTAAAACATGAGTCTTAATAGAGCTATTTGCGTTCAATAATTCCCAAGATAAGCTTTTTGAAAGCAACATTTCAAAAAAAATTCACTGAAAAATCAGAAAGAAATCACTATCTCAAAAACTATTCGACGTAGAGATGTCTAATAGCACTCAAATTAAAGCTTGTTGAGTGTACTATTAGTGGTATATGGCGTTTATCTTCGTAGGGGTAGCAGTTTTCATGATATTTGCTAAAATAAATAAATTTATAGTTGTTAGGACAACATTTCTTGAGCAAAATTTATATTCATATGTGAATATCATAAAGACTACTATCCCTATTTAGATACGTGTCCTAAACTACTTTATAGTAAGTTAAATTACCTTTATTTCGAGTCTGGCACCCATATGTAGGTCTTATTGTTACTGAGATATATTTTATCCGAACTAGAAAATAACATTTTCTGAATTTATTTATTCAAATGTCAAAAAAACTCCTACGAAGGTAAGTTTTATAGTATACTTTTATACTTTATAGTTAATTTGACACACTAGCTATAATCTGAGTGCTAATAGACATCTGTTCGTCTTATAGTTCCTGAGATATAGATTTCTCACAATAAATTCATTAAATACTGATTTTCAGCATATATTTCATAAATCAAAACTTTTGTCCGAATAATCAGAAATCAATATTTATGAATTTATTTTGTTAAATATCATGAAAAATACCCCTCCTACGAGAATAACTCTCACAAACTACTTTATAGTACAACAATCTTGTTTTAATTTGAGTGCTAATAGACATAAATAAATAAATTCATTAATTACTGATTTTTTATGAAATGTTGCTTTTAAAAAAGCTATATTTCGGGAAATATTGAACGTAATTAATAATTAAACGAATTTCATATTTTATGCTTTATAGTAGATTGGAGAATGGTGGCTGTTTCAAAAACGTTAAAAAATTTTTTTCGTTCGGAGCTCTATATCGTTATATCTAACAACACTGTAAAAAGCAAATTGAGCATCATTTGAATGATTGGATTAAAACCCATGCCCTAGTAACACAGTGCCTTACAACTAAGCTACCCGCTCCATACATATAGCCACTTCCGGTGACTCAACAGGAAGTTGAGGTCGCCATAACCTTATCCATCTATCTTCCAATTTGTTATTCAATTAATATACTCATAATTAGGAATGTAGTCAAAATAATATAAGTCATAGATTGGCTGAGATATAATGCTAGAGCCCATTAGGAGAAAAAAGTCACGTATTTCACCCCAATTTTTGATTAATTAA
>NW_027112014.1:1101122-1109372 GCF_000696795.3 Halyomorpha halys
ACATAACCTTATCCACCTTCTTCCAATTTTGCATTCAATTATTATTCTTATATTTAGGAATGTAGACAAAATAATATAAGTCATAGATTGGCTGATATATAATCCTAGAGCCCATTATGAGAAGAAACTCATGTATTTCACCCCAATTTTTAATTACTTTAATGAAAGCTACGTAAAATTACTAGTCAAAATTTATGAGTCTGCCAACTATGGCTGTTGACTAAGGCTGTTGCAAAATGAAAAAAAAAAGATAAAATAAATATTTTTTTATTTATAGCTCCATATCTTTGAAACTACCAACAACACCAGTAAACCTAATCATCATCATCATCAATCGGCGCGACAACCCATTACTGGGTCCTGGCCTCCTCAAGCAGCTTCCACCAGTTTAATCTGTTAAGTGCAACTGCTCTCCAATTCCTCACTCCCAGCAGGGTCCTCGAATCCTCTTCGACACCATCTAACCATCGAAGCTTCGGACGGCCCCACGGCCGTGTTCCATGTAGGCGCTCATTGAGTAGTTCATTTGGGATCTCATGAGTTCCCATCCTTGCTACATGGCCTACCCAGCGCAGCCTACCAATTCTTACAATTTTTCCAACATCAGACTCACCAATTAACAAGTAGACTTCACTATTCGTGATTCTTCTTCATGCTGAACCATCCTTTACTGGGCCGTTAATGCGTTTGAGTATCTTTCTCTCAAACTCTTGGAGATCCCTTTCATCGGCCTTCGAAAGTGCTCAAGTTTCCGAGGCGTAGAGCAGCACTGGTCGAATTAACGTTTTATACAATCTACTTTTCGTGGATCTTGATAGTGAGCTACTACCAAAGTGCCAACGCAGTCTAAAAAAAACACCTATTGGGCAATGCTATTCGTCTCCTTATTTCGGCCGAAACTTCATCGGTGGCATTAACTTGTGATCCGAGGTAAAAAAAACTCCTCAACTCGTTCGAAAGAGTAATGACCAATTTGGACAAAATCTTCATCAAAACCTCTTTCTTGAACAGCTATCATATATTTGGTTTTGTTGGTAGTAAACCTAATAAAACATCATTTAAAGTCGAGTAAATTTGCTAAAATATGAGCCTTAATAGAGAGAGCTGTTTATGTTCTATAGTTTCCGAGATTCCATTTCCTTGGCTCATAATATTTTATAATACACTATTTTAGGATTCTCTCACTGCACACTGACCATCTTCCTTCTTAACACTATATATTCCAATAATTTTTTTTTTCAATTTAATCATCATATTTCAAACTTTGTTACCAGCTCTATTGCATTATAAATTATATTCATTTCTATATATCTATTTTTTTTTTTTTTTTTTTTATAAACGTATGTATTATATTTTTATTCCTCTATTCTTTGGATCTTTTTCCTTACGATCATCCTCCAGGTTCACACCTCCTGGAGTACGGAAGAGATTTATTATCCGTAACATTGCAAGATGACTATCATTGAACTTTCCGGTCATTAATCCTGGGATCATTGCACTACGGAAAAAATTATTTTATCTTAATATAAACTGGTTGCTTACTTATGTATTAATAAAACTTTTCAAAGGAAGCTTTAGAGTTTTTGTTAATTAATATGTAACACATTTTTTTTTATTGAGTTTATGAACATGTCGAATTCATTAAGGCAGGTTTTTAAGGCATTTTAATTTTTTTTTCACAAGTCGAATCTGACTCAGATATCTCGGTTTATGGAATTTATTTATCACACAAAAAATATATATATTTTTTTAAAGAGTATGTTCTGAATTTATTATTCAACTATTTATTAATGCTCTACTGATTTCTGTGAGATCTCTAGAGGAATTTTTCTGATGATAATTCAGTAGTTATTGTTACCTAAAAAAAAAAAATAGTTTCTATTTATAAATGGACAAACAATTTATTATTATTTGTTCCACACAGAAGGTGAACTAAAATAAAAAGATACAGCGTAAGAAACGCTGATGTATGAGTATGCAATTGACATGGAAACAAAAGATATAAAGGTGGGGGTAAAGAACATGGTTACAAATAAACATAAAATATGTTTAAAAAAATTAATAAATAATTTATTTTTTAACGAAAAATTAATAATAGAAATAATCACTGAATGTTTTGTTTTAATTTGTTTATTTGAATGTCTTTTTATATCTCTCATATTTACATTAGACATCATATAAACATTAGCTTCTACGCCGTCTATACAGCTGACATTACAACCAATCCTAACACTATCCTCACCACGTATGCCGATGACACATGTGTGCTCGCTGTTAATAATAACCCATTAATCGAATCCCAAAATCTCCAATCCCATGAAGAATGGTGTCGTAATTGCGGGATTAAGATAAATTCCAACAAATCCCATCAAATCACCTTTACCCTTCGTCGTAAACCTAAGGACTGCCCTACAGTTTCATTTAATGATGTTACTCTTACCCCTGTCGAACAGATCCGCAAACTTGAACTACATTTGGACAAACGATTAACCTGGAATCCTCACACCAGACTGAAAAGACAGGAAACTGCACGTCGATTTCGACTATTACAGCACTTACTAGACAAACGGTCTAAACTTCCAACACATTACCATGTACTGATCTACATGACTGTAATAAGGCCAATCTGGGCATATGGAGTTGAGCTTTGGGGCTCCACAAAACCTTCGAATTCCTCTCGTATTCAATCCTTACAATCCAAAATCCTTCGTAAAATCCTCAATGCTCCTTTGTCACAAATAAAATCATACATAAAGACCTTAATGTTCCCTATGTAACCGATCTAACCCGAACCAGATATAACTCCTTCCATTATAAACTATCTAGCCACTCAAACCCCCTAGTTTCTAATCTTGCGTCCTATTCCATTCCTGACAATCCTCCGAGGCGCCTGAAAAGAAGATGGCCACGAGACTAGCTAATGTAAAATGTCATTAGAGTGCTACCAATGGGTAGTTTCTCTACACGCCTGTAACACTTCAATTTAACTTAGATCAGATTTACTAAATGTATTGTAATGTACAGTTGTAAATAGCAATAAATAAATTTAAAAAACAAAAAAAAACATTAGCTTCACCTACTCTGTATCTTTTTATTTTAACCCTGAAGAAGGCATGCAATGTGGGTCGAAACGTGGACCATTAATAAATTGTTCAAACTATTATTTTTTTCCTTGACATCTCGGCCAATCCCCTTCAAATTGAGATATGAATGATGAAAAATATTTTTATTTCTTTTTTCAGTTGGCTCTTGAGATCTTGGGCTGCCCGAATCAGTCTTCACTACTCCTGTCTTTTAGTAGACCAAGTAGACAGATTTCCAGTTTTCTGCATGGAGCTCTTTTGCATCTTCGTTGTTTCTGTCTATCCATCTGGTGTTTGGCCTCACACGTGGTCTCTTGCCATCTATACTGGCATTCATTGTTGTGTAGAGGCGTCCTGATGGATTGCTTCGAGCCACATGTCTCCTAAGCTTAAATTAAAAGGATAATAATTATATATTCATATGTTACCAAAAATCAAACAATGGTCGGTAACGTAACGGTAAAGTGTGACGACCTCTCAGCTGTTCCCAGCATTTTACCGTCTCTTAGCCAGTTCGATTCCAGCGTAGCCGTTTTGATTTTATTTCATGGCGGTCCCACGTAATGAAACTCTTTCAACTCTGTTTAGAATAGGGTGATAACCTGTAGGATAACACCCACCTATATCAGAAATGGCCAGGAAGAGGATATATAAAAAAAAATAATTCTTTAGGAATCTCTGTTAAAATGAAAATTATTTTGTCCCTCACGGGTCGCTTAAGAGATGACTGATTAAGATTAAATTCCCATCTTAATCAGTACGACTCACAATTCGTAGAATAAATTAAGATCTACTTTGACTGAAGAATAGATATAACAGTGGGCGTGGTGAATGCTGTTGATGAAGTTAAATAGACTAAAATTATACAAATTGATATGGAAGACAGTAATCTATAATTCATCTAATACAGAGGTCGGCTAGAGAACAGCATGTGATGCTCTTTCACAAATCTTCATGTCAGATAGATGAAGAAAATTTTAATTTTTGGAACTACAATCCAAAATCCTTAATGCTCCTTACTTTATCACATCAAGCCATCCATCAGAATCTTAATGTTCTATATATTGCCGATTTGGCCAAAACCAGATACCAATCCTTCCATGATAAACTTTTTAACCACCCAAACTCACTTGTTTCTAACCTAGCTTCTCTTTCAATAACTGATAATCTCCCTAGACGTGTGAAAAGAATATGGCCTCGAGATCTTCCCTAGTAATGTAATTGGAGTTCTGTTAATGGTTAGATTCTCCACTTATTTGTATCACGTTATTTTATACCTAATAGCAAATTTACTAGATGTATACAGTTGTAAATAACAATAAATAAATTCTTTAAGGGTTTCAGACAACGCTAAAACTAATATGATTTGCTTAATGATAAAATAATTTTGTTGATCTAATTTACTTCAAGCTTCATTATGTTTTTGTTTTTTTTAATTTTTAGAAAATAAAACATCATTGCATAAAGTCAGTTGTATGAATTGTTTTAATAAATCATACCCTATTTTGTCAATTATTCACATGAAATTTACACTATTATACTTTATCACAACAATAATGTAACCTTTTAGATTTAGGTTAATGTGAAGAATTGACAAAATAGAGTAATTTTAGACTGAAATTTTTGACCTCGGCAGAATAGCCTGCAAAAAGTTTTTTAAGATTGATTTGGTACTAAAATTGTATTTAAGTCCTTGGGGATGGCCGAATTGGCCGAAACGTTGGACTTATAGATATAGATTGTTTTGAGACTTAAATGGGATAACATTTATTTTATTTAAACAATAATAACTATAATTACTACATTTTTTTTTAACTAAGCAACAAAAATGAATAATTTTGTTAGTTTTACTTTTTTATTAACAGAGAAATGATAACAGCCTATAACCTTCCCGGGAAAATCCTGAACATTTAGCCAAAAGCCATCACAATATATTACAATCGGATTAACGGTATGGCAGTGCATAAATTACCAACAGACAAATATTAATTTTTATATATTAGATTATTTAATATGAAATTAATTTTTATTTAACATATTAATTTGATTTTTTAGGGTTAAAATGCTTACTATGGATTTTTCTATAAAAACACTTAATTTTTACCATATTACAATATTTTCTCTCATCTTCGTCGCCTAATACCATTTCATTTAAATGTAATATTAACAGCTTTTAAAATATCACCTTGTAGTTATTCGCTTTGTTGTACCTTCATACTTAGTTAAAATTGTGTCAACAATAATAATCTATTTTACTCAACAATTCTATTTTTAAGCACTTTCATTCGTTGATGTTATATTTTATTTCTTGATGTAATCACAGAGATTAGATATATCTCTTGAAGATGGAAAAAAAAAATACCCAAAATGGTTAAAACTATTAAAAATATTTTTTTATAAAACACCATAAAAATTATTTTCACCTTCAAATAAAGATAACTAAAAAATTCAATATCTCGAAAATCATGTACGTAACTTAAATTAAAATAGAACATTCAACTTCGGCTCATGTGTATTTCGATTATGATTACAATTTTTTTTATTAATTTTAATTGACTATCTTGTTTATTAAAAATAAATGTAATAGCTTAAGTCTCCGGTATGGTCTAGTGGCTAGGATACCTGGCTCTCACCCAGGAGGCTCGGGTTCGATTCCCGGTACCGGAATATTTTTTTTAATTTTAAATGATGTTATTATAAATTAGATATTATTTTTATTACTAAATATTATTTTAACATTAGAGGTATTCGTAATATGTTGGTTGTAAAAAGTTTTAGCATGCTAAAAGTATACGATTGTAAGCAGCACACCAATTAAACCAGATCTTATATGTTGAATGCAGAGGAGCTCCTCGTCGGATTTTTTGGGCAACTTTTTAACCTTTCCTTCTAAAACCTTCCTAGAATTTCATTATTTTTATCCATTGCTTTATTGGAGTTTTAAAACAACACAAACCAAACACCTACTACGAGTAACTGACCTATTAAAACGATACCAGACAAAATAGTGTGGTCAAATGCCTGACGTCATTTTCCATTTAGTAGAATTATTATTTATGTGATAAAAAAATCTCCAACAGCTTCGTCACTACATTTTTTTACCACCTTACTTGTTCTCTGTTTCCTCCTAGTTTTTTTTCTATTACTTTATTATTATTTTTATCCATTACTTTAGAGTTTAAAAACGTCCAAAACCAAAACAATACAAACCAAACACGAATAACGAGCAACTAACCTATCAAAATGACAGAAAAAATGGCGCATGGCGTGATTTTCCATTTAGCAGAATTATTAACAGACTCTTAACCATGTTAAATGTTATGTCGTTTTTATATGATAAAAGAAGGAAATATTTCTCCATTTTAAACAGTTTAACGTATTACACTACATTACATGTAAATCTTGAATACCCCTTTAGTAATATGTCGTGTTAAATTGTATAATGAAATTTAAAAATAATTTTGCTATCCGATATTTTTCATCTA
This sequence comes from Halyomorpha halys, assembly GCF_000696795.3. Lineage (NCBI taxonomy): Eukaryota > Metazoa > Arthropoda > Insecta > Hemiptera > Pentatomidae > Halyomorpha > Halyomorpha halys. Next base: position 1,107,691 of record NW_027112014.1, read on the forward strand.
AGATAGATTGTTATTTTTTTTTTTTTTTTATAAAATAAGTTAGGACTTAATCTTATTGGTTACTGATTGTTTTAATTCATAGCATTTGAATTATAGTTTATTATATCTTGAGGTTTATCCTCTATACACTTTTATTTATTAATTTATTTTGAGAAATCTCTATTTCAAAAACTATTCGACGTACAAATTTCTATATTCAAATTAAAGCTAGATTAATGTACTATAAAGTAGTCTTTGATGTTTATCTTCGTCGGAGTAGTAGTTTTCATGATATATGCTAAAATAAATTAATTTAAAGTTGTTTAGACAAATTTTCATGTACAAAACTTGTCCGAAGTATAATTCGACATAATTTATTTGCAAAATTGACATAGGTATAAGACGTACATATGTGCCATCACTCACAATAAGGGTATTTTAACTTACTAACAAGTTTCTTCGTAGGGGTAGTAGTTTTTATGATATTCGCATATGAATATTAATTATGCAATTAATTTTTTTCTGAATAACTATGAATTAATTTATTTTAGCAAATATCATGAAAACTACTATTTCTACGAAGATAAACGTCGCAGACTACAATATAGTTCATTAATTAATTAGCTCTTAATTCACTAACTACTGATTTTTCTGAAAATTTTTTTATATTCCCCCTACCTATACTTGGCAGACTCATCAATTTAGACAAATAATTATATATAATTTTCATTAAATGTAATTAAAAATGGGGGGTAAAATAACTACCTTTTTTCTCCTCTTGGGTTCTGTACTAATATAATCTACGAAATGAAACAATAATTGCAAATAAATAAAAATTTAGTGCTTTTGACTTTTTGATATATTGTTTGTGTTTGAATTGGCATAAACATCTAAATTGTCGACACCGACAGAGATGAGTTTTTATTAATAAAAAAAAAATCTAAATTTTCATGAATATCATAAAAATTAAAAAGAACAATGACTATTATTTAAAAGTATTTTAACAATATAAAAACATGTTAAATATCTAAACCATGATCAAAATATTAAAAACTTGAAATATTGGATTGATTTCCAAATTTTTCAGGATCTCTGATAGTTCTTAATTTTTCCTTTGTCTTCTAAATTTTTATTTCCTCCCATTGTATTAATTGTCAAAAAGATAATTTTAATTTATACAATGTTTTTATTCAGAAGGTTTTTTGTTTTATGTTAGGTAGTTTTGTGAGAAGTCCTTTTTAATTTCTTTATTGCATATAATGAAAACTCCTTTTGATGTTCTATATAGTCAGAGCATAAAACAATATAAGTAGTCACATCATAAAAATTTGTGAATTGTTTGCTAAAATTATGTATGATTTTTTAAAAAAATTTTCTAGCTTTTTCTTGTTCTTTTTATATGTGTGTATATTTTTTATTATTTAAAATTGTCTCTTCTACTTGAACATGATTTTTTTTTTTCAAATATAAAACAGAATTCTAATCAAAAGTAAAAAAAATATATAAACATTTTAATATAGTAAAAAATACATTAACTCTTAACATGGTCGTCCACAATTATTTTCTATTTAAATTAAAAATAGAACTCTAATACATGCATACAAAAAATAAATAAATAAGTACATTATTTTTAAATAATAATTATAAAAAGCTACCAATAATAAGAAAAAAAATTAACAGATAACAAATTATTTAGAAAAGAA
>NW_027112014.1:1109568-1110313 GCF_000696795.3 Halyomorpha halys
TAATATTATATTATATATTGAGGTCATATTCTATTGAGGTTAAGACCTTCAGAGACAAAGAGATGATGGCAGATTGGAAATATCTAAAAGTAGACCAGGCTATCCATAGCAAACTTCTGGGTACCGTTATAGATCTAGTTCCCTCTGTTGCCGCTAGATGGCATTCTCGTACCTGCAAATAAGTTAAATTATATATTAGCAGGTAATAAAATTGGCTATTAAATTAATTTTAAAATAATTTTTATTTTCGTATTATAAAAAATAAAATTTCATCAAAATTTTTATAATTCAAATTTTTCAGAAGGTTTTCTTTTGATTTTGTAAAATTTAAACCTTATGATACAAATATTTATATCTATTGTTTACTATAAATATTATCAAAAATTACTTTTAAAAAATAATTACTTCTTAATTATGTATATTGTCACGAGAGTAACATATACAATAAATGTTCGAAAATATTTTCTTAGGTAATAAAATAGATATAAGAAAAAAAATAACATTATTTACAATTAAAAAAATTTCCTCTTGAGCATCTGATTTTAAAATATATCTGTTAAAAAAAAAAAAAATATTATTTTATAAAAACATCTTTTAAAAGTAAATTAAATACAAAATAATTAATATGATTATTCATTTGAAATTGAATAATATTTAATGACATTACATAGTAAATTATATAATAATTAGGTTTTACAATTGAATATTGTAAGTCAAACCCTAAGTTTTGAGATATTCAAAACAT
>NW_027112014.1:1112308-1118216 GCF_000696795.3 Halyomorpha halys
TAAGTTTTGAGATATTCAAAACATCAATTATTAAGTTAAAACAACCTTTTATATTTCATTTATTTACGCGAATTTGAAATTAATGAGTTCATTAATTAATTTAATAATTATTTTTTAATAAAATCAATTTGATGAGAACATTATGGCTTACACAACTTTCGCTATCAACTGCTCAATTAATAAAAAAACTGCGGTTTGTGTTTGCATATATTTAAAAAAAACATATAAAGCCCGAGGGTTGTCATCTTTTTTTCAATCTAATTGCCCTCACGAAGACCTGCAAAGTAGGACGAAACGTTGCTTAGCAATAAATAATTTTATTTTACTATTTTGATACCTTTTTATTGACCGCCACTCGGACTATCTTCCTATAATTTTTATTTTCTGATTAATCCACTCCTACGTTTCGGCCATTCTAACGGATAACTACTGATTAACAATTTCAATTACACTCTTAACTTTAAAAATTACTTCTCAAAAGCATTCTACATCATAAGTAATCCTACCTTATCCTAAATACCTTAGCTAAAGTTGAAGGCTATTCAGTTTTTGCCTCATTATATTTTAGTCTATCAACGTATAAACTACAATTAAATTAGAGAAAACACTATGCTCATTTAATTAACCTTTATCATATTGTATTAATTTACCATTTCTTATCCAACTAATTTATTTTTTCTAATACTATTCAATTACTCTTCATTTATCTACAATATGTTGTTAAAATATATATCGCATATCAGCTTTTGCATATTCTCATTATATTATCAATTAAATTTTAATTTTCTTATTTATTCAATTTTAGTGTTTAAAAAACCATTAAATTTAACCATATACTATTTATCTTATATATAATTATTTTGATTATAAATTAATTCTGCTTAAAATTCGTTCAAATATTTCTTCCTTTTTCCTTTGGAAAGTATTATTTTCTTATGTAAAACTATTGTATTTTCAAAATCAAAATAATGTTTATTTTTTGATACATTTTGCACCTATGCGGTTTTATTTGGGTCTTTATCCTTATTTATTATTATGCTCATATTTTCTGTTTCTCCTGTGTATATTCCTAAACAATTCTAATTATTAGATATTGGTTGGGGATTAAAGAAAAAAATATTTAAATTTATATATGAAGGCGTACCATGTGAAATTTTTTTTATTATGCTTTTTCATAAATAAGAAAGTTCTCATGCAGGTAATTTTTTTTATTTATCTTTCTGTAATATTTTCTACTATTATATAGGATATAATATATAATATAATACATAAATATATTAAGATATATTAGCATACAGAAAGGAGTAGGCGGAGAGAGAAAACTGGTGTGCAAGCTGGTTCGCTGCATTCTTCTGGGAAGTTATGAATCACCTAGAACTGCATTCCATTGAGCTCAGTGTCCTCGCAGTTGGGCTTTTGTAGCCCTTATTCACTAATACTTCGTCTAGATGTTGGCAGTAAACTATCACACTGTTTGCCCATACATCATTTAATAAACTATATTAAAAAAATGTAATTTATATAACAACCATTTACTTACTGAGATAATAGAAAATTACAATAACTCTTCCCTTAACGGACAACCCTTTATTGCAGAAACCTTTCCTAAAGGACACTATATTTGTTCATTTCGGAACTCCTGTACACCGGTCCTGGAAGCCAAATTTATTTCTCCATTAGCACTTTTCACTCCCCTATTATGGATAAAAGTTATAAAATACTATCAGACCCGACAATACTTTGCTAATGCTATATTTGATGATGCCTATACATTTATTTTTATTTATTTATTTAACATAATTTACAACTGTACAAAATAATAATACAGCAAGTAAATATGTGGAATGTTTCATTTACACTTGAAAATCTTGGAAAGAAACTACCTGATTGGTGTTACTTCAAGTATTAATTTAAATTAGAAGGTCTCGTGGCCATCTTATTTTCAGGTGTCTCGGAGGATCACCAAGTATTGCTAAGGATGAGAGATTAAGAACTAATGGGTTAGAATGGGTAAGGAGTTTGGAAAAAGACGCAAATCTGTTTTGGGCCAAAACTGCAAGGAATGGGATGTTAAGGTCTTTGTGGGTGAGTTTATTTGTAACGTGATAAGGATTTTACGTAGGATTTTGGATTGTAAGGATTGGATGCGGGAGGAATTTGATGATTTGGTAGAGCCCCAGAGCTCAATTCCATGTGTCCAAATTGGTCTGAATGTCGTCGTGTATAAGAATTTTTTGTAGTAAATCGGATTTTTTTTTCTTTCTTTCCTTCTGGAGCAAAGAAGAAGGTATTTACAAATATATATATATACATATATACATATACCGGCTATTTCATTTTCTTGTTTTGCCGCGATGGCATTATAAGAATGGTTGCCGGGTCCCCTGAAGGCGGTGTCAACAATGATGGCTTATGTTTGCCTGGATGCTCACTAGGAATAGGGAGGGGTTATTCCTGTTGGTGGTGTTGAAGTGATGACTTCAGGCTGCAGAGCCAGAAGTCCCTCCCAAGGCGAGGACGTCGACCAAGTGGACAATGCTTTGCCACCTCCCAGGTCTTGGTGGAGGGGCGAACTCACGGAATAGAGGGTTGGCACAGGCTTTCAGCCCATCAAAGAATTTGATGTGCCCACGGTTTATGAATTCCGGCACTGAATGGGAAGTTTAGAGCGTTTGTCAAGTAGGTGTTGTAGCAATCGAAATCTACGAGCAGTTTCTTGTCGTTTCAGACTTGTATGTGAATTCCAAGTAAGTCCTAAATATCGAATCTGTTCAACAGGCGTTAGTGGAGTATTTAGGAAGGATACAGTAGGGCAGGAGGGTAGAGGTTTACGACGGAGAGTAGAACGGTGGACTGAGAAAAGAGAGATGAGTAGGCTAGGTTATGATTTACTTTAAAGTATAGAAGAGTAAAAAAGTATGTAGAAGGAAGGAATTGACGAAGTTTATAGAGCAGACTTGGATGCCTGACTCGATCAAAAGCTTGTTCAACATCGAGGAAGACTCCCGATGATATGAGGAAAATAAAATTTATATTATTGGGTCCTAAAAATGATATTTGATCTGCTATTTTGCACTTTGACATGTATAACGACAGATCTACGCGTGCATCACTTTCCACAAATCCAAATTACCTACCATTATTTGTTTAGTAAAGAAATTAAGTAAAAAAAAAAAAAAAAAAAAATCCAGAAAGACAAATAGGGTAAATATTAAACATGTTTAAGCTATTACCGTCGGCTACTACTATTCACGATATAAAATGGAACAAATGAAAGGGAACGTAAACATCGGAATAAGTAGGTAGAAGTTGTTAAAAATTAATAGAAATATTACTTAATCAGCTATAAATTCAACTTTTGTTCTAGAATCTTTATCAGATACATGTTAATTCATTTATCTAAACTTATAATGTATTTATAAATGAATATTTATCCTATAAATAGAAAATAAAGTGCTAAAGGTAATTTACAAGATTTAAAACAACGTTTTTATATCTAATCTATAGAATTTCATAATATACAATCTTAAACTAGTGCTAATCTTAGATTCAGACAGATAGGGAAATGCTTCAAATAATAAAACGGAGAATAAAAATATTTATTTTTTTGTAGTTCTGAAACAATAACTGAGCTTAAAAGTGTGGTTGCAGCACAAACGTCCTTTATTTGTTCCCAAAAAGCCAAACCACAACACGACAAAGGCAAACGTACGGTAAGTCTTCCCAGTTTAGAGGTATTCATGATCTTTGGTTTAACATGTTAAAAGGAGAAATATTTCCTTCTTTTACCATATTAAAATGATATAACTTAAAAGATGGTTGAGGGTCTACTAAATGGAGAATGTCATCACGCAACAGACCAGCTGAGCTCGTCACCATTTTGTTGTGTTAAGTTACTTGCTCGTAGTTTGTGTTTTGATTGTGTTAGTATTGTTTTGGATGTTTTTATGACTAATAAAGCAATAGATGACAGTAATAATGATGTAATGACAGTTGTCAATTAGCTCATCTTTATTCACTTCCTCACAAGTCAGATCAGCGAGGTCAAAATTCACAACTATGTAGACATGCTAAAACATCTTAAAAAAAGTGTATCCTTTCTCTGGACTCCAGGGCACTCAGGAATAGCTGGAAATGAGGCAGCGGCTAAATAGGCTGCTACAATGAACGTTCCACCACACCAAATTTACGAGCCGAAAGGCATAAAGACATTTTTAAGGAACAGAAACGGAAAAAGTTGGGATTCAATGGGGGGTGACGTACCACTCACCAATAAACTGAGAAATGCTAAAAAAACACACAAAAATGGACAATTGCCATAAGATGAAACAGATGAGAAGTGGTTCTTGCAAGAGTAAGAATAGGACATTCCAAATTAACACACCTAAACTTAATCACAAAAGAGGACCAGCCTATATGCCAAACCTGTCAGTCCCCATTATCGATAAAGCATATAACTGAAGAATGCTCATCATTTCGTCAAGCCTTCGAAAATAATAAAATTCCTCGTACAAGAGAATTAAAGACTCAGCAGAATCCATAGACAAAATAATAACATTTCTGAAAGAAAGTCAACTAAAATATAATCCACCAATATCAACCAGTGTAAAAAGGAAATAGTCTACATTCGACTATCAAATGTCAAAGACATGAAGATTAATAAAGTAAAAAAGGTGGAATAACCTAGATGTTGATCGCCCTGAATAAAAATATAATCTAAAAAAAAAAATCACATAACTTCCACTTTTCACTCAAATTAGGCATGTTGTAATAAATTACTTTAATCAAAACTTAGAAGTAAACAATAACATGAAGCTTTGGAAGGAAAGGTTATAAAACAAGTTGCTCAAACAATCCGCTAGGAGCTCTTATGCATTTTGCATTTAACATGACTTTAAATAGGGCTGTTCACAATGCTATACTTATAACATTTAACATGGTAAAACATTTTACATTTAACACAATATCATGAATACTCCTTCTGTTTAGTGTAGCTCAGCCTTATGACGACAGAGCCCAATATGGATTGAGTCGGAGTCCTACCGTTCTAGGTTTTCGGGGACATCGTGGACGGCATACAAGATATATACAAGATACTCTATGATTGGGTTGTCAATTTTTTTTCCAATTCGCAACATACCAGCCCCTTTCCTCTTCACTATCGAATAAAGGACATTCCACTCGCTCCTTCGGTACGGAATATAACCCTTACTGTCATAGGGAAATCCTCAAACCGTGGTTTCATCCGCTCCCGGATCAATAATGTACCTGGAAAGCGTCGGCGAGGCTAAGTTGACATTTATCCAGGTTGTCCCTGAGGGCGATGTTGCTGAGGAGTCATTCATCACTTCCAACAGGTTCCAGGCAATAATTCCTGGAATTCTCCAAGTTTAGTCCCACTTCTGTCAGTTCGATTGAATACACAAGCTGTGGATTCCAGGAATTGACTCAACACTCGACCACTACATTATTGTACAAATCTATCATAATCGTTTCTAAGGTGACTGTCTATTAGATCACCTATTCTGTGATGTATATGTGACATGATTGTCCTGCATATCAGTTTGTATATTGCACTTTTATTTTATTTTATACCAGATCGGCCTGGTATGGGTCTTACATGGTTGATATAACCATTGTATTACTTATATATTTTTTAAAAGTCGATTATGGGGGAAGGATATAGTCTCGTACAAAAGACACCCCTAACTATATACAATGTTGTTATTAAAAGAAGAAAAAAAAATAGATAAGAGTAATGCTTCTTAATAAAAGAGGAATGTAAAATTAATAACAAAAAATAATGACATTGGTACACTTAAATAAACCAAACAATTGCCCTCTAATAATGAAAGTTAATTTGAAAAAAGGACGAGAGAAGAAAATATAAAAAATAAATAAATAAAAA
>NW_027112014.1:1118436-1119196 GCF_000696795.3 Halyomorpha halys
TTTTCGTGAAGGATGCCGCTCCCCAGACTTCACAGCCGTACATCAGCAGTGGCCTGAGAATTGTTTTAAATATAAGAACAGTTGTTTCTGGTTTTCTGGAATTTTGTATATTGCGCGACTAAGCCTCGTATCATATGGTTCTCCATACGATTTCAGGTCAATAACGTTATCAATCAACCATAACAATTATAACATATTTCACATTTAATCACAGGTAAACGTTTCCTAGTTAAAATTTTAAAAAGGAAAGTTAAATTAACTATTTTTTTTATTTTTCAAATTTTGTGAATCCTGTGGTGTGGTCAGCAAAGAAAAACATAAATAAACAAAAAAAAAAAATTATTTATGCCGACGTTTCGACCTGAGTGTCAGGTCTTCATCAGGGAGTCAAGCAAGAAATGTTGGCTAAAACTTGCTTAACTTGCCTAAAACCCCTAGTGTCTATTAGCACTCAAATCAAAGCTTGTTTAATATAGTTTATAACATTTATCAATGTAGGGGTACAATGTTTTATGATTTTGGATTGCAATGATTGAATACGAGAGGAATTCGAAGATTAAGTGGAGCCCCAAATCTTTTCAAAATAAATTATTATTCATAAATTTTAAGATAATTCTGTAAAAATAAAATAGTTTAATGGTAAAGTATCAACGATTTTAAGATTTCCTGTTTTATTATTACGGTGTGTTATTGTTCGATAGGTTAGGGATTAGTTCAAATCTCCATTTTTTTTTTCATTTCCCTGTGATATATATATATA
>NW_027112014.1:1120386-1122057 GCF_000696795.3 Halyomorpha halys
TACAGCTTAAGAATGTAAGTTATAGACATTACAAGATTTATTCTTTATTTTAATTTGTGGACCTGTCGATTTGTGTGTTTTGACTTATTTATTCATTAAATTATTTTATTTTATTAGTACTATTATTTTTTTTTAAATTTATTTATCCATTCGAGTGTTTCTTGTAACCGGCTTTTTATTATATTTTCCTTTGAATCTATATGTTAGTCTTGTTCTCGTAGAATGTATTTATTTGTTTGTATTTTGGTAAACTGATCTACTGCTGTGACTATTATTAATGGTCTGATCTCACATTGCCGTCTAATAGCGAATTTGTTTAGCGGGTCACTGAAGAGGATCTAGGAGGGTGAATTCGGGAGAGTGAATTTCTTGATCGGGAGAATTAAAAATTGTGAAATGGTGAAATTGAAGGAACAGAAAAAGGAATGAATTGATATATTTTTATTTGGTGTATAGATTGAAATTGCTTGTAAAAGGAAACTGTAGGGGGAAAAAAAACTCTTTTCTTTCTATTTTATTATACCATGTAATTATATGTAATTTATATATGTCCGATTACGGATTGATTAGTATGTAGCAACCTGATGTATTTGGTAGATGAATAAAGTATTTCTCTCTATCATATAGTATTTGTACATGAAGAACAAGAAGAAGAAATAAAAATAAAATATAAAAAATAAAAATAAACGATGTAATTAAGTCTTTTGATTCAAAAGTGTCTGGAAAATCCAGAAAATGAGAATGTTTTATCCAGGAAGAGAAGAAAAGGGGCGGAGGTATATATTCGGTACGGCCCGTACGGTCAGCCATCCCTCTTTTCTCTTTTTTGCCCCTTTTTTCTTCCCTTTTTTTTTTTTTATTCATACCCCGGTAATTACTGCAGTTTCGGAGGGCAGAGGGGAGTTAATAAATTTTTTTTATATGGTCTCTTTCACTTTGATACCGAATGAAAGGGTGAACGAGAGCATATGGTTGTTTGTACTCACCGGTTGGTTATTAAGGCAGTCGCTATGATTAGCTGCACCGCACTGCGACACAAAAAGTTTATTTCTAATTCACACACACACAAACACCTATATATAAATTTAATCTGTACCGCTACAACCCATGAAGTGTCAGGGATACAGTACTTTGTAAGGAAGTACCAACGATTGCGCAAGGATGTGATTTTTACCCAATTAAGAGCATTAACTTCATGCGTCTTTGTGAATACCGGAGGGCTCCCGAACCCAAAGGGCTGACTCATGACTACAATAAAACCGAAATTATTATCTGCCATGGCTGGATTCGTACCCATGCTTTTAAGTTAGTAGAACTTTGCCTTACATAATTATGAGAGATAGTAGACCATGGATGACGTACGAGAAGAAGATGGCTGAGGGTGTGGTCAAAATGAAACACAAATAAGTTGGTGTAACCTATTCTATTGTGCCAAAGTTTTATTATTGTTTTCAAAATAATTTTTATTTCTTCCATTCATTTCTTTTGTAAAACTTTACTTGTTGCCTCTTTATCAATTATTATGGTTACATATAATTTTTTTCTCTCAATTTTCTTTTTCTTTCCATATTTCAATTTTTCAATTATTAATTTTCTGTAAACAACGACCCAACTAATGCATCACAAACACTACAGGCACACATAACATCTATTGAAGAATGGTGTAAAAAC
>NW_027112014.1:1123172-1124305 GCF_000696795.3 Halyomorpha halys
ACTTCTCCAATCATTAATCTACGGTCAACTATCTACACCTCATTATTAATAACTAATATATTCATACTTCCTTGCATTATATTTTATGCTTCATTTTTATTTTATTTCCTTAATTATGTTATTTTATCTACTTATTCAATTACCTATGTATACATTTTATTTTCCACTTATCTCATCACTTCATTTTATTAATTCCATTCTTTAAAATTATTCACTTTATGTCATTCTGTTTATATTTTATTTTCTATACTTATTGTTCTGTTCTTAGCCCTGATGAAGGCTAGAAACTCTATCCGAAACGTTGGCACGATTAAATAAGTTACATCGACTTATTTGTGTTATATTTTGACCGCACCCCCAACCATCGTCTCCTCGTACAGTGTCTTGCATTTTGCCACGTCCGGTGACTCAACAGGATGTTGGGGTTCCCCCACAACCTTATCCAATTATCTTCCATTTTTGAATTCAATTAATATACTCATAATTAGGAAATTAGTAAGAATAATATAAGTCAATTAATGGATGAGATATAATCCAAGAGTCCAACGGAAGAAAAAATTTAGTTATTTCACACCAATTTATGATCACTTTAATGGAAGCTATGTATAGTTACTAGTCAAAATGGATGAGTCTGCCAAGTATAGGTGGAGAAATAAAAAAATGGCGGCTGTATCAAAAAGTTAAAAGAAATTAATTTTTCATTCGGAGCTCTATATCTTTAAAACAACCAACTACACTAGACAACCTTAGATAACATAATTTAATGTATACTAAAATATGAGCCCTAGTAGATGTTTACGTTTAACAATTTCCAAAATATAGTTTTTTAAAATGCAACATTTCATAAAATATATACGGATATAAAACTACAAACACAAATAACCTAAGAATACATCATTTAAATCAGAGTAAGCTTTGTGAAAAAACGGTGTCGTAAAGAATTTAGTTGGAAATAGTTATAGTTTCAAGTAATTTTTTATTTTTATTTATTTAATGTAATTTACAACTGTACAAAATAATATAATAAGTAAATAAGTTGTATGTTTCATATACACTTGAAAATCTTGGGTAGGAACCACCCATCGGTGGTACTTCAAACATTAATTTAAATTAGAAGGTCCCGTGGCCATCTT
>NW_027112014.1:1129540-1134819 GCF_000696795.3 Halyomorpha halys
CATCTTCTTTTCAGGCGCCTCGGAGGATTGCCAGGAATGGAAGAGGAAGCAAGGTTAGAAACTAGTGGGTTTGGGTGGTTAGGGAGTTTATTATGGAATTAAAAAAAAAAAAACTGTACCTCACGAGCTACTGAACGTAAACCTCTCTGTTAGGAATCATATTTTAGTAATTTACTATAATTTACATGATGTTTTATTAGGTTATCTAGTGATGTAGATGGTTTTAAGGATATGGAGCTTCGATTAAAAAAAAAAAATCAATTATAAACAACCACCATTTTTTATTTTCTCTAACTATAATTGACATACTCATTAGTTTCGAATATTAATTATACATAGTTTTCATTAAAGTAATAAAAAATTGGGCTAAAATAACTGAGTTTCTCCTCTTGGCCTCTTGTACTATAAGGTTATGGGGACCTCCACCTGCCTGGTGAGTCACCGGACGTGGCCAAATGTATTCAGTTCCTTGGGTCTCATCCAGTCTACTAAATCAAAAGCATTGAGGAAGTCCACCATAAATGGTAGTCGTTATTTTTCGAAAAAGGTTTACTTAATAATACCGTCTAACGGTCGGTCCGGATTACAAATTTATAAGACTGACAAATGTGCATGTAAAATTTCTAAATGATTATAGCCTATAGCCTTTTGAAGAAATGTTATTACTGATCAACCATGACTTTGCCTACTATTAATATTTGAAAAGAAGATGGTCCGTCTGCGGTCAAAGAAAAACTCAAATAGTCCTGAAACTATTTATTATGAGCGAACGTTTCGGCCCACGTTGAAGGGCTTCATCAGGGCTAAAAAAGATACAAACACTTAAATGATAAGAAACGTACGAATTTTGTTCATTATCTTCTTTTAGTCTTGATTTTACTCTTATTCCACTTTTTCTTTTCTGTGTACTTTATTTTATATTTCTTCTGTTACGCGATTGAACACATATGGTTTATTGTTTCATTATTAATTTTCTGTATTTTACTCTAACAATAATAACAAAGAATTTTATTATTATATATTTTCTTATTATTTATTTAATGTAATTTACAACTGTACAAAATAATACAATAAGTAAATATGTTGTATGCATCATATACACTTGAAAATCTTGGGAAGGAACCACCCATTGGTGGTACTTCAAACATTAATTTAAATTAGAAGGTCTCGTGGCCATCTTTTCAGACACCTCGGAGGATTATCAGGGATTGTTAAGGATGAAAGATTAAGAATTAATGGGTTAGGATGGTTAAGGAGTTTGGAATGAAAAGAGGCATATCTGTTTTGGGCCAAATCTGTAACGTATGGGATATTAAGGTCTTTATGAATGAGTTTATTTGTGACGTAATAAGGAGCATCAAGGATTTTACGTAGGATTTTGGATTGTAAGGATTGGATGCGGAAAGAATTTGATGAGTTGGTAGAACCCCAAAGCTCAATTCCTTATGTCCAAATTGGTCTGATTATCGTAGAGTATACTAATTTTTATTATTATATTTAAAAATGTATTTATGAAAATAAAACTATAGCTCATATGAATCTTTCTTTCTTTCTGATACTTTTTATGGTGAAGTTGGTACTTAGAGTGGTCAAGTTTCCCGATCGCTGTCTAAGGAGGAAAATCTCAAAATATTAGGTTAGTGTAAATTATTTTTTTTTTTAAATACAAATATTTCTCTTTCTGTTTTGGTTATACTTTTGTTTTTTGCATTACCCAGTTTATAATCATACTTTCTACCGCAGGAGTCACATTTCATAAAGGTGATTTTCTCATAAGTGTTCCTTTTTTATTATTTATTTTGAATTCTGTACCGATATGAATTCCACCGATATTCATGTCATTTTTTTATATGAGGAGAAATTTAGTATCAGTAGATACTGATAAAGATCGAAAAGTGGTTTAAAAATTTCATTCTGGTGATTTTTCACTGCAAAACGATCCGCGAGGTTGAAGATTGTGACTACCGCATAAGTCGCACAGAACAATTGAGAAATTAAATGAACTGAAATATTTAAGTTTTGTAGGACCCAGCCTAATCATCGGATCTCTCACTAACCAACTTTCATTTTTTTAAATATCTGAATCTGTTTTAGGGGCTAAACAGAATAAAAATGAAGTCAGCTTTAAAAAATCATAGAATTTATTGATTCTAAAGATCGACTTTTTTTAAGATAGGCATATATACTTAGTCCTGTTTAAAAAAAAATTGTATTGAAGCGAATGGAATATATTTAGATTGAATAAACAGCTTGTGAAAAAAGATATGCAGTTTTATATATTAACTTAATAATCTGATATTTCTTATGCACCAAAATAATAAAAGCAACTTTTTTCAAATCAACATTCTTTTTCGATGTTATGTATTACTTACTCCTCCAATCGAAGAAGATAATGCAAGAGTCCCCCCTAAGAGAAGGATATTATAAAATTAAGAAAGCTTCGAAGGCCGCATTGAGAGAGATCTGTTGCGAAGTGGGGTGAGCGCCCTTGGGCCCCAGACAGCATGACCCACTTCGCCTTTCTTCCATTATTAGCCAACGTCGGCTTCCTTGCATACCTCAACGTCGGTGCACTCCAAGGCAGAGGATAACTGAGTAGCCGCTGAGGATTGCAAGTACCAGGAGTTGAGAACTAGAACAATCATAATCATCACTAACAAGTGAAAAAAGTCAGTGAAGTCACTTGAATTATTGAATACTTTAATGAAAAGTATGTATAATTACTAGTCAAAATTGATGAGTCTGCCAAGTATAATTAGGAGAAATAAAAAATGGCGCCCGTTTCAAAACGTTAAAAAAATTAATTTTTCATTCCGAGCTCTATATATCTAAAACTACCTACAATACTTGAAAATCTGAGAGAGTATCATTTAATGAAGACTAATTTGCTAAAATATGAACCCTAGTATATGTTTACGTTTAACAGTTTCTGAAATATACTATTTTTTTTTTATATAATTTATTTATTGTTAATTACAACTGTATACTAATATATTCAAGTAAATTTGCTGTAGGTGACATAGTGACATGATACAAACATGTGGAGAATCTACCCACTGATAGAACTCCAATAACATTTCTAGAGAAGATCTTGAGACATCTTCTTTTCAGACGCCTAGGAAGATTATTAGGTAATGAAGGAGAAGCCAGGTTAGAAACAAGTGGATGTGGGTGGTTGAAAAGTTTATCATGGAAGAAATGGTATCTGATTCTGGCCAAATCGGCAACATATGGAACATTGAGGTCCTGATGGATGACTTGATTTGTGACAATTTAAGGAGCATTAATGATTTTGGACTGTAAGGATTGGATTCGGGAGGAATTTGATGGTTTAGCGGAGCCCCAAAGCTCAACTCCGTATGTCCAGATAGGCCTTATAATAGTAGATCAGTCTTTTGTAATGGATTGGCATTTTAGTCTGTTTGTCTTGTATGAGGATTCCATGTCAGTCGTTTTTCCAGATGTAGTCTTAAGTAACGGATCTGGGCAAGAGGTCATGGGTTTACGACGAAGGGTAAATGTGATTTTGTAAATGTAATTGTGATCATTATATTGATTTTAAATAATATATTGCTTTTTCGATTTGTTATTACCACATCTAACAAAATCTTTTTTTCTTAATTTTGCGATGAAGTACTCAATAGATTATGCAATAGACTGGTGTTAATTCATTGAAACTCAAATAGCTTAATCTGCATACTCAAAGTCTGTAGGGCCATCATATTAAGAAAGTAACCCCAATCTACGTTGCTATCTTTACAATACGTACAATTCTAAATAAGATGTACTAATATTGAAGCAATACATTGATAAAAAATTATTATTAATTAAAATAAAAAAAATAATATTTTAAGATACAATAAATTTGAATAGTTCGCATTATTCAAAGCCAATAAATTGTAGACAAACCTCGTGCTTAAAAAATATATATTTAGATTTCTGTCACAGTTTTTCTTACTTATTTTTTTTTTCTAGTAGTGGGAGCAATTATGAAATTTTTTTATACTTATAATTGTTTAGCTTTCCATCATTGAAATTTCTTGAGCATAATATTTTTCACATTCTACAAAAAAAATTAAATTATTTTTGGAAACTTTTAAAAATCGAGTTAAACACATTATTTTAAAAATTGAATTGACTCATAGGACCTTTTGGAAAAAAGGGCGACACTTGTATCCAATATTTTCCGATATTAATGAACACTGAGATTTTTCAAACTTGGTAGGCCAAAGTAAGAAAAATATACAACATTAGTTCTGTGATGTTTTGTCGTATCTCGCGTAAATCATATACTATATCGAAAAATAATTTTAGGTCCTGGGAAAATAAACCTAGCTAAACAACCCCTGGTTTGACTAGTAGTGTTTGACTGCTTTAACATTAAAAATAAATAAAATGTCTCGAAAGTATCAGCGAGGACTAGATGGAAAATAGTCGTACACAAACGTCACGATGTTGAACATGGGTAGTTTATAAGCGAAGACATCATTAAAATTTAATGTGATGTTTCCAAGAAAGATGAGGCCATAATGCATCAACAACAGAGTATAGATAGCCATGACGCAGTTATCTTACGTCACTTACAAAATTGTTGGAAAATATACATAATCCTTTCAGCATCCTGGAATATCAATCAATCAGAATTTTATCATAATTATACAATAGAATACGTTATACCATAAAGTATAACCAAATTTTGGAATCATCATACAATACAATACGTCAGAGGCACATAAGCCGTGACGTAGGTAATTTCCGAATCTATTTGCGAAGTTTTAGATTATGATCAACATCTAAATATTCCTCATTTCTACTGTTTGCCATTATTCCAAACAACTGTGAACTACAATCAAGACTCAACCACCAAGTATTTGATAACTACTATAATTTTTTTTGATGAGGTGTATATAGTTGACCGTAGATTACTGATTGGAGAAGATGGTCGGGTGCGGTCAGCAAAGGAACAACATAATTAAACAAACAAATATTTATTTATGTCGAAATTTCGACCAGATTTTCCGGTATTCATCAGGGCTATAAAAACAAAAAGACAACAACCATCATTAAGAGAGAAAAATAAATAAATAAAAAAATGAGGATGAAGTCTGAAAATCAGGTCGAAACGTGGACATAAATTAATGTTTTTTTTTGTTCATTTATGTTGTTCCTTTGCTTACTGCACCCCCCCCCCCCCCCCCCCCCCCCCCCCCTGATTTCATCTTTAATGAATACTCTTCTGGCTAAATATTAAGGTTCCGGCCAGCAAGAAACAAATTTAA
>NW_027112014.1:1134869-1149888 GCF_000696795.3 Halyomorpha halys
TTCATCAGGGCTATAAAAACAAAAAGACAACAACCATCATTAAGAGAGAAAAATAAATAAATAAAAAAATGAGGATGAAGTCTGAAAATCAGGTCAAAACGTCGGCATAAATAAATGTTTTTTTGTTTATTTATGTTTTTATTTGCTGACCGCACCCCCCGACCATCTTCTCCAATCTATAATTTTTTTATTATTATTTAACTATCAGAGCAAGCAATGCTTCGTTATTGCTATATTTGAGGGACTTTGTAGTGGTTTATGGCTGAAATAGATATTATTTAATCCTTATTTTAATCATATTCGTTATCATCTTATTTTATTATATTAATTCCTTAGTTGTAAATTTGCAGCTTTATTATTCACTTCAAAATCCTTTCATTTATTTTTATTTTTTTCAGTTAATTTAATTATTTTTTTTTTTAGAACTACAGATCAGTAAATGTTATACTGATCTAGCTTATAAATTGTAATAGCTTCCATAACACCATAATAATCAAAATTATAATTAATAAATTTTATTTATGTCTATTATATTTATTCACCAGATCTGGCGATATTTTGTCTTAACTCCACATAATTATTCATTATATTACTATTAAAATTAGCAAGGCATGTGTGTGCTTAGTTATAGATATTATTGGATCCTTATTTCTATCATATTTTGTATCATCTTGTTTTATTCTCATTATTATATTAATGCACTAATAGTAAATTTGCAGCTTTATTATATTATTTGTCATGATATTTGGCAAAATAAATTTATTTCTAGTTGTTCAGATAAAATTTCATTCATATTTATACACAAATATCATAAAAAATTCTACCCCTACATTGATAAACGTTATAAACTACATTTAAAAAGCTTTGATTTGAGTACTAATTGACACTGTACGTCAAAGAGTTTCTGATACATAGATTTACCTGATTAAAGAAGGGAATTATTCTCCTTGATTTAAAACAAATGTGTAGTATTTGATTATTATAAAAAGTTTCAATTATTGACTATAATATGTTTAGTATTAGCATAAAGTGAAAAAAAAGTTAATTATATATTATATAAAAAAAAGTTAATAATCTGGATTATCTCTATAGGAAGTCTGGTGAGTCAATTCATTTAAAATTTTTTGAGCTTAATGACTTCCATTTTGAATGAAATATTTATTAATTATTTATAATATTGTATATGTTGTATACTCTATATACTAAATATAGAGTAATAGCTTTGCTAAGGAGATGTGAAGATGCAAAAATGGTTGACATGATTTCCCATATGAAATCATGAGGTTTTAAAGCGCATGAATATGGAACAGTGGTCCCGAAACGTTGTACAATGTTATGAATAATTAATAAATATTTCATTCAAAATGGAAGTCATTAAACTCAAAAAATTTTAAATGAATTAATGAATAATGTGATATAGGGTTAATGTTGTAAGGATATGTTAAATTTGTGAATTTTTTTTCTAGCAACCTGAAGATGGGGATTGTCTGTGAAATAAATTGTTATATTTAAATATTAAGATATTAAGGAAGATTGTGTTCATTCACCAATTTCACATTAGTTTTTAGAAACTCTCCCAGTAGAAGATCATTAATTAAAAAAAAATTAAATAAAAATATTTAAAAAACAAAACATTCATTACAAAATAATAATAATAATTTTGTTATTGCAAATTTGTAAATAAGGTTTAGATATAATTTGTATTAACTAAACTACACAAAGCATTTATGTCCTCTTTTATTTTTTTTAGGATTCATTTTAAGGCGTATAGAAATTATCTGACCCATAAGACATGTGTCAGATACATAATTTTACATTAATAAAAAATACCTAAATTAATTTTTTATTAAACGCTCTAAACTTCCCATTCACTACAAAAAATTAGTATACACTACAATAATCAGACCAATTTGGACATATGGAATTGAGCTCTGGGGCTCCACCAAACCATCAAATTCTTCCCGCATCCAATCGTTACAATCCAAAATCCTACGTAAAATCCTTGATGGTCCTTATTACGTCCAAAATAAACTCATTCATAAAGACCTTAACATCCCAATTCGTTGCAGATTTGACCCAAACCAGATATGCGTATTTTTATTCCTAACTCCTTAACCACCCTAACCCATTAATTCTTAATCTTTCATCCTTAACAATCCCTGATAATCCTCCGAGGCGTCTGAAAAGAAGATGGCCACGAGACCTTTCAGTTTAAATTAATGTTTAAAGTACCACCAATGGGTGGTTCCTTCCCAAGATTTTCAAGTGTATATGAAACATACTACATATTTACTTATTGTATTATTTTGTACAGTTGTAAATTACAATAAATAAATAATTAAAAAAAAAATTGTATTAAATAAATTTTAAGATAATAATAATAATCCAATATAAACATGTAACCCAGCTTATGTTGAGAATATGTTTGCCAAGTGCAGTGAGTAAGATGCTATTGGCAATATGGAACAGGGTCTCTCATTCTGTCTATATTGAAGGCCCCTCAATCTGACAATTGCAAGGCCATGACCGGTTTAACAGCAACGTTTCTCTTCTTATTAAAATGTTTTATAATATTATATGATATATATTAATTTATACATCATTAATAATACAATGTTAATTAATCTACATAGAATAATTCATAATTTTCATTTCATACAGAAACAAAAGGATGGCTGGCTATTAAGGTTGCAAATGACGTATGATTGAAAATGAAGTGGATTGATGGATTGTTTGGAGTGAAGACCACAAGGAACTCATTGGGGATCACTCCAAATAGTACAAGAGCCAGGTGGGAAAAAATAATTAGTTATTTCACACTAATTTGTTTTTTGAATGGAATATGGTGCGGGTGCGGTAAAAAAAAAAACAACTCAAATAGTAGATAATTATACTATTTTATTGAGCCAACGTTTCACCCCACGTTGCAGGGCTTCGTCAGGGCTAAAAAAGATACAAACACTATAGTTACAAAAAGGAAAAAAAGAGAAAAAAAAAAAAGTGTAAACTAACAGGGGTATAAAATGTAAAAAAGTAAGATATAATAAGAAAAATTAAAGGTTGTAAATAGTAAATGAAAAGGGTAATAGTAACTGACAGATAAGAGAAGAAATATTAAAGAAAATACAAATAAAGAGATGTAAAAAGAAAAAAGAAAAAAATACAAATCAAATGATGTATTTGACGGCAGTCAAAAACAAAGTGACAGTTGGTATTGCAGTTATGCCACAATAACGAAAATAATAATTATTACACCCCTGTTATTTTACACTTATGTTTTTTTCTCTTTTTTTCCTTTTTGTAACTATAGTGTTTGTATCTTTGTTAGCCCTGCAACGTGGGGCGAAACGTTGGCTCAATAAAATAGTATAATTATCTACTATTTGAGTTTTTTTTTTTACCGCACCCGGACCATATTCCATTCATCTATACACACGGTCAATCAATAATCTTCCACTAATTTGTTTTTTTTTTAATAAAAGCTAAGTAGTCAAAATTGATGGGCCTGCCAAATATAGTTAAGAGTATAAAAAATGGTGGCTGTTTGAAATGTTATATTTATAAATAATGGACGATCTTCTCCATAAATTAAAAAAAAAAAAATAATAATAGAGGCTTAACGAACCCGAAGGTTCGATGCCGATACCACCAAACGCTCTCTGCATACATCCTTCCAGTGATGCCCCTCCAAACCCAATTCTACTAAATCAGTTTTAACGCAATAATCCCATCTACGTTTCGGTCTACCCCTCGGACGTTCAGTGTTTATTAACGTTTTAGGGATCCACTCGTTACTAAGCCCAACTACCTTACACGCCCATCTTATACGCCTCCATGCTATAACATGAATTATATTTACCGGGTGTTGGTCCCTTAATTCAGCGTTGTGTAATCTTCTAAATTCTCCCGTTAATTCATCATTTTTCGTACTACTTTATTTTCGAAAACCTTAAGGCGCTGTTCATCCCTTAGTGTAGAGGCCACGTCTCATATCCATAAAGAACAGTGGGTAGGATATAGTTCGTAAATTGTAAGTTTCAAAATTGAAACATAACAAGCATTTCCCGCCTTCAACCTAGCTTTTATTTCCTCATCAATTTCGTTTTTCTAGTACAACCTAAATACTTTATTTTTATTTTTTTATTTATTGATATTTACAGCTGTATAAAAAAATACAAGTAAATTTGATCATAATTATGTTAATGATATGATACAGCATGTAGAGAAACTACCCAGTAGTAGAACTCTAAAAACATTTTACAATATAAGGTCACGAGGCCATCTTCTTTTCAGGCGCCTCGGAGGATTGCCAGAAATGGAAAAGGAAGCAAGGTTCAAAACTAGTGGGTGGTTAGGAAGTTTATAATGGAAGGAATGATATCGGGTTCGGGCTAGATCGCTTACGTCGAGCGTGATTCTGACCAAATCACCTCTTTACACAACCGTTGGTCAGTACTTCCTTGCAGAGAACTGCAACCCTTTCATGGGTTGTAATGGTACAGATTTTAATTTTTTATTTATTTTTTAATGAACCAAATGGTTGGTGAAGTTATTTAAACCTGTCTAAAGCAGAATAGCATAAAGATTTTATCGAACCAAAGTTCTAGATGTTTTTAAACTCTTGAAATCTACTGGAACAGTTATTATTTCCTTCTTATGACCTGAAACTTCTAAGAAAATATTTGTCATATTGGACGTATCAAAGATTGTAATAGTTCTCTTCAGTAAGTATTTACTTTTCTAAACTCCATATATAAGAAAACTCGATATTCCAGGAAGCAATATAACATTTATTATAACTCGAAAAACAAGTAATCGAGGATTTAGTCTCTTAAGAGAAGCGATAGTGTTAGTCGTTATATATCTGAAAATAATAAACTTTCGCGCTAGACTCATCATTTGCAACTAGTAATTATACATATTTTTCATTAAAATAATCAGAAATTGGGCTGAAATAACTCCTGTTTTTCTCCTATTAGGCTTAAAACCATTAAACTGCTAGAACTTCTTATAATCGATATATTTTTAACAGATGTCCAAAACATTGAATAGAACTGAGGAAGAATTTATCTCGAAAAAATTTTAAAATAGAATTGAAATTCACAAGAAATAACAAAAGACATTTCAAAACAGCTATTTCTTTATTGTTTAGAACGGCAACCTGTTTAATATTATATATTCCAAGTAGCTGAGTCAAAGTAAAATTTAATAATAATTACCATAGAAAAACACTAATAATAAAATTCTCTCAAATTTTATATTCAACCATTTATACTACTATTAGCAATAAGAGATAAAAAGTTTTATTTATTAATTTATTTAATGTAATTTACAACTGTACAAAATAATACGATAAGTAAATATGTAGTATGTTTCGTATACACCTGAAAATCTTGGGAAGGAACCACCCATTGGCACTTCACACATTAATTTAAATTAGAAGGTCCTTCTTTATGTTCTTCCATCTTCTTTTCAGACACCTCGGAGGATTATCGTGGATAGTTAAGGATGAGAGATTAAGAACTAATAGGTTAGGATGGGTAAAGAGTTTGGCATGAAAATACGCATATCTGTTTTGAGCCAAATCTGCAACGAATGGGATGTTAAGGTCTTTGTGGATGAGTTTATTTGTAACGTAATAAGGAGCATCAAGGATTTCACGTAGGATTTTGGATTGTAAGGGTTGGATGTGGGAAGAATTTGATGGTTTGGTGGAGCCCCAGAGCTCAATTCCATATGTCCAAATTGGTCTGATTATCGTAGTGTATACTAATTTTTTGTAGTGAATGGGAAGTTTAGAGCGTTTGTGAAGTATATGTAGCAATCGAAATTTACGAGCAGTTTCTTGTCGTTTCAGTCTTGTATGTGGATTCCAAGTAAGTCTCTTGTCAAGATGGAGTCCTAAGTATCGAATCTGTTCAACAGGCGTTAGTGGAGTAGATATAAGGTGATTAAAAATTTTGATCGATTTTTTATACTTTCCATCGCAATGAAATTTTGTTTTCTTCTCAGAAGAGTTCTTCTCATACAAGCCTGAAAAGACAGGAAACTGCTCCTCGATGTATTTGATATAGTTCAAACTATATTTTGATCTTTTATTTATTTATTTATTGAAATTCACAACTGTGCACAATGATATATTCAGTAAATTTGATGTAAGTTTATAATGGAGTGATTCAGGAGTGTAGAGAAACTACCCATTAATAGCACTGTAATTACGTTGTTGGTAATTATAAAGATAAAGAGCTACGAATGAAAAATTAATTTTTTTTTAACGTTTTGAATCAGCCGCCATTTTTTATTCCCCCTACCTATACTTGGCAGACTCATCAATTTTGACTAGTAATTATACATAGTTTTCATTAAAGTAATCGAAAAATTAGGGTGAAATAACTGTCTTTTTTTTCCTGTTGCGTTTGTGCACCATACTATGCCACTAGGTATAAATTCCATCAAATCCCATTAATTCACCTCTACTCTTCGTCGTCAACTTACCGACTGCCCTACAGTTTCATTTAATAATGTTACTCTTACCCCTGTCGAACAGATCCGCTACCTTGGATTACATTTGCAATCCTCACACAAGACTGAAAAGACACGAAACTGCACGTTCGACTATTACAGCACTTACTAGACAAACGGTCTAAACTTCCAACACATTACAAAAGACTGATCTACATGACAATAATAAGGCCCATCTGGACATACGGAGTTGAGCTTTGGGCCTCCACTAAACCTTCGAATTCCACTCGTATTCAATCCTTCGTAAAATCCTTAATGCTCCTTACTTTGTCACAAATAAAATCATACATATAGACCTTAATGTTACCGATATAACCAATCTAGCCCGAACCAGATATCACTCCTTCCATTATAAACTCTCTAACCACTCAAACCCCCTTAGTTTCTTACCTTGTATCCTTTTCCATTGATGAGATTCCTCCGAGGCACTTGAAAAGAAGATGGCCACGAGACCAGCTAATGCAAAATGTCATTAGAATGCTACCAATGGGTTGTTGCTCTACACGCCTGTAACACTCCATTTTAACTAAGATCAAATTTACTGAATGTATTATGTAATATGCAGTTGTAAATTTCAATAAAGATATTAATTAAAATTAAATCCCTACCGCTGCATCCTTGACGCAGTACTTTGTAAGGAGGTAAGAACTACGGTTGTGCATGGAAGAATCACAGAATCAACCGCCAGATTTTACCCAATTAAAGTTACTCACCACAGAGGACTCCCGAACCTACAGGGCTGACACACGGAAACAGAAAATAAGTGTTTAACACAGCCGTATTAGAATCCGAGTCCAAACATGGAGTTAGTAGCACCGTGCCTTACCATTAAGCTACCCACTCCAACCAATCTACGTTATTATCCAGCAAAAACAAAAATACACAAGTCAGCCTTTGGAACAAGCTACAGGGATGAGAATTATGAATAGAGACCTCTTGGGGAGTGATGTGCTCTCCCGGAGAAGTTAATTTTGCATTTACTCTCCCTAAAGGTGTCAGTTCTACTTCGTATTATAGAAGCGAGCTAAAACCTTAAAAATAATATTTAACAATAAAATGTCATGTACAACGTCTGACTTGTGACAGCAAATAAAAGAATTCTATGATTTGAAATCTCTAACAGATACAATAAATATATATAATTATATAGTACAATTTACTCTAGTTAATTACAAAAAATCTTTTTACCCTGTGATAATCTAGTACCAGAATTGTAAATAAAAAATAAGACTAATGGACTTTTATGGTTGTTAGTTTTATAAGATACATATAGTTCGAAAGCTTAGTCGCATCTTCAGAAATCCATATTTCTTATAGTACAAGAGTCGAGGAGAAAAAAAGGCAATTATTTCACTCATATTTTTTATCAATTTAATAAAAACTGTGTATATGTAGGAGGAATAAAAAATAGTGGCTGTTTCAAATTTTTTTTTTTAATAATTTATTTATTGATATTTACAACTGTATACATATATACACATTAAGTAAATTTGCTGTAAGTGATATTGTGACATGATAAAAACATGTGGAGAATCTACCCATTGATAGAACTCCAAAAACATTTCTAAAGGAGAAGATCTCGAGGCCATCTTCTTTTCAGACGCCTAGGAGGATTATTAGGTAAATTTACTTGTTGTATATATTTGTATAAAGTTGTAAATAACAATAAATAAATTATTAAAAAATATATATATTTAATTTGTTTTCCTTTCACTTTAAATATAAGACACAGTTGTGATTAAAGTTAATTATTATACTTGACTTGATGAGTGTTTATTGTGAAATCTCTAAAGGATATAATGGACCGTGTACCTTAGAGAATAAAATTATTATTATTTTTTTAATAATGTCACTGTTTAACAAAATGATAAGTGAAAAATGAAACCATGAAGCTCTTACAAGGTTTTTGACAACTTTTGATTTTTTGTTAGAATATTTACATTATCTTCCATAACATAAAAATAATTTATAGTTGTATATATTTTTTTTAAAAACTTGATTATTTACCCATATTCTCAATACCGTCGTCAGATTTCTGTAAGCACATCCTATCTGTGAGAAACCTTGTTTACAGTATGTCTGGGTGTTTTCTCTTCAGTTTTTGGTTTTTGAAGTTCATATACGGCTATTATGATAGTATAAGAGCTAAATGTGATGTTCTAATTCTGTCCGTTACTTGTCATTACTTATCTACCCATACCTCCCTGGAATGCACCAGATACTGAACCACAGTGTATAAACATAGTATGCATTTCACACCCCTCATTTCCCTTTAGATTGCGCCTATGACAACAGGTCGATCGCGACACGATTATAAGATAAGAAGTAGATCTTATATACACAAATGTTAGCCACCTCTGATACAGAAGGCAGCTAGAAGAAAATATAAAAGATAAGAAAACTATAGGAATAACGATAAATGATAAAATACTTGATAGAACAGAGGGGAAAAAACATATGAAAAACTTCTTTGAGAGATAAAGTCATATAACAATAAGAAGGTAATGTAGTAAGAAAAAAAAAATTAAAAATTAAGAAGATACTTTGTTATATCCTTTGTTTTTTGTTCATTGGTTTATAATTTTCTTTTCACTTGTATTTACATAATTTTAACCCTACCTTAATTTACTTTTTTTTATCTTATCATCCTACTTTGACATAAAGTATATTTAGTTTTTTTTGTATCTTTTTAGCCATGATGAAGCTCTACAAAGTATAGCTAAACGTCGGCAAATAACCTTTTTTTTTTTTCTTCTGACCGCACCCTGACCATCTTCTCCATATTTCTCAAAAATTTGTTTGAAAATTAAAGTTTGCCCCTATCAAATCGGTGTTACCTATTATTTAAAAATTTACTTTCCGAAAATGGATATCAGAACTCATCTGGATTGTAATGATTAATTGCATTAAATTTCTACCTTTTTTGGTAGAAACCATAATAAAGTTGTCTTTTAATAGGAGTCTTGTATATTGAGAGGTGTCCGCTAAGAAAAGTTTGACTTCACTTGATAAGTTTTATTTAAATTCTAGTGTAAATTACGAAAATCGTTCTTGATTTGAGAATCACTCGTATAAGTTAGTTACACCCTAATGTATTTAACTATAACTGGATCTAATTTCTTACAGATACCCAATTTCTCCAGGACCCTAATACATCAGAATTGGGAGAAGCCTTCCCGTACTCCACCCTGGACGGATCAGGGATGAGGACATCCCTCCCAGACAGAGCAGGTGGAGAAGGGGAGTGGGGTACGTCTGGACTCCCGCTCGATACCGCCGTCTGCCCCCACCCGAGGTTCGCCGTCTTGGTAATTGCTGTCTCTCCTCCATTATCCCTCTGTCTTGGGGTAAACTGGGACGTCATGAAATAGAGGAATAGATTAGGGTAGGATATATAAATTAACCTGTAGTTTTTATATATATTTCGAGGAATGTATACCAAAGAATAAATTAGGATCACGTGGTCGCTTTCTAGGTGTGTAGTCCCAAATTTGAGGTCTGCTATTTTATTTAAAATACGAATTTTGGGTTTTTATACTGTTCGGGTTCTATAATTATAAATATCAAACCTTTAAACTAGTCATAAATATTACATAAAATAAACGTATAACTAAGTACAATTACAAGGATTTAATTATTAGAAAATATTAGTGACCTTGTATTTGGTATTATCCTTGCCTATGAAGAACTAGTAGGAATTTTAGGAAATTAGAAGAATTTATTTATTACCTATTTTCGAGTTAAAACTTCAAATTTGATGATAGAATTATATTCCATCATTTATTTACTGCAGGGACCTTCAATCTTTCTGTAATTCATAAGTTTTAATAAACAATTTTTATTTATTTAATGTGATTTACAACTGTACAAATAATAAATACAATAAGTAAATGTGTTCTATGTTTCATTTACACTTAAAAATCTTGGTAAGGAACCACCCATTGGTGGTACTTCAAGCATTAATTTAAATTAGAAGGTCCCGTGGCCACCTTCTTTTCAGACACCTCAGAGGATTATCAGGGATTGTTAAGGATGAGAGATTAAGAATTAATGGGTTAGGATGGGTAAGGAGTTAAAAAATAAATAAATAATAATAATATCTAAAAAACGAGTCCTAAGAGGTAGTATACTTTACTACCGTGACAGATACTGACGTTAATCACGCTAGACCTGTAGTGCCACGGCAGTAAATGTTTTAGTGACGAAAACTACTGAACGGACTTTAATGTGACAGTAGCCGAACTGTAGTTACGTGTACCATCATCTATTGCGTTTTACCTAGTAAGACTGTACTGTCAAGACAGTAAATGATTCCATGATAGTAGTTTTACTGTTAAAATATGTACTATTGTGTATTTTATTTTATCAAGTATTTTAACAAACGTATTGTATTGAATAATTTTAATTTTTTTTTTTTTTTAAATTTTCTATTGTATAAATGATGCAGAAAAAAAAATGCCAAAGTATATTCAAACATATACACACATCCTCTGTATACTAAATAAGTTCATACTGAATCTTTATGACTCCTCCACTGAAAGTAATTTACAAACCAGAACTTTATCGAACGCACAGCTAATAAACACACATGGGTTTCCACGATAAGCAAGTAATGTTGTTTCTCCTTCTGGGATGAAGAAATAGCCCATATCTTCTTCTGCCAGTTTGGGATTACTGAATAATCGTCTTCAGTGCAAGAAGAATGTCCTCGAATCTGGAAATTCCATATTCGAGGATATATGTCCTTTGGAGGCGCTTCGTTCGTGGTGCTATATTAATCAGTACATCTACTGATATATATTTTTTTAATTTAAAATGTATTTATTGATAATTAATGCAATCTACCACAGCCTTGGGCAATAAGTGATAAATAATTAAATTCATACCAAAATAAAATAATAATAAAAATAAAATAAAATATAAATTCATAAAAACTTTATATTCATATAAACAGTTTTTTTTTTGTTTTTTTAAAATTATTTATTTAATGTAATTTACAACTGTACAAAATAATACATTAGGTAAATATGTAGTATGTTTCATATACATAGTTTTTTTAAGGTTTTGAAACAGCCGCTATTTTTTATCCCCCTACCTATACTTGGCAGACTCATCAGTTTTAGCTAGTAATTATACAATGTTTTCATGTATTATTTGTTAAAGTAAACAAAAATTGGAGTGAGAACTGCCTTTTTTTCTTCCTGGCTCTTGTACTATTAGGAATCATTTATAAGCCTAAAAAATATTGTGGCCATTTTGAAAAATTTGTCATATAAAACGTATGTGCCCTAAGGGCATTTTAGGTAAACATTTTACCATTTTTTTTTTAAAGCAGTTTTACATCTGAATCTGTTGAAAGAAATTAGTTAATAATTAACTTCAGGTTAATTTGCATTTAGTAGACTAAAACTCGAAAGTTCTCGTGTGGCTGGTTGTTATTTTCTGAAATTAGTCACGTATATATATATATATTTCATTTACTGTTGAATATTAAAATCTGCCACAACCTTGGGCGATACATAATTGTGATAAATGATCACATACATACCGAAACCAATAAAATAATAATAATAAAAATAAATGTATACAAAAATTATTTATAAATAAATAAAATCTCTATAAGTATATAAACGTACATAAAATACACATAATCAAATCATGTAAATGAAGAAATAAGGATAAAATGAAATATGTAAAATTTTGAAATCATAAACAATAAATAAATAAAACAAGAGCACTGATGGCACGCCACGTATTTAAACTCATTTTTAATAGTTTTCTAGCATTTTTT
Organism: Halyomorpha halys; assembly: GCF_000696795.3. Classification (NCBI taxonomy): domain Eukaryota; kingdom Metazoa; phylum Arthropoda; class Insecta; order Hemiptera; family Pentatomidae; genus Halyomorpha; species Halyomorpha halys. The sequence continues at coordinate 1,147,183 of NW_027112014.1, forward strand.
TATCGAAAGAGGTCTAGTATATCTCTTTTGTTCTATAGCCTTGATGAAGACCTGAAATTCAGGTCGAAACGTAGGCATAAAATAAATAAATATGGTTTTGTTTATTTATGTTGTTCTTAGCTGATCGCACCCCCCGACAAACTTCTCCAATAAATAAATTAATCTTTTGACTGTTGTAATTTATTGATTAGCCTTAATTAAGGTTACCATTTCTAATCTTGATGGATATCATAAAACCCAGACAGCTCTATGGAGAACTGCCCTAATCCCAAGATGTCTCTTGATTGACAACAAATCCTGGGATGCACCTCAAACCATTGCAACCTTCCTCCATTCCCCAGTTTTTATCCCCCACTAGCACACACTTAGACGGGGAGGAAATCCAGGCTTATGGACCGTGGATGTCAACTTCCACCTCCCACTTGCCACTTGCTCACACCCCAGCCTCGGGTGAATGCATTTCGGAATATTAATATTAAGGCTCTCCTAAGTGAAGGGGAAGCAGAGGGGGAAAGGGAGTGCTTTGCCACTTCCTTTATAGGTCCCACTCCACTTCGTCCAATCACAATCCTGTTTTCCCCCTTTTTTGTGTCGTAATAATCTTTTTTTACCTCGTTTTTCCCGTGTCGCGATTTTTCCCCCCTTGCGGATATTTCTTCACACAACTGCATTTATAACGTTCGTGAAATGCCATGGGTTCATGATCAAAAGATATAAGTAATGAATTGAACTGAATATGAATGTAAGACCCATGTCTGTAATAAATAAAAACCAATTTAAGTAGGTATAACAAATCGATTATTTATATATTCGATATCACTGTACTTTTATCTAAGGAGCTACCTAGATCACGCTTTAAATCGATAGGAGAATAAATAAATTAATAACTGAAAGAGAAAAGAAGGAAAATGTGAACGTGCAATATAATATCTGATAAAAAAAGAAGTTTAAAGTAAAACAATATTTAATATAAAAATTAATTATATAACAGATTAGGCCAACAAGCCGATTGCGAGGCCAATTTAGTCGATCGTCGATCGCTAGCAAGATTGTAGAAGACATAACTTTCTAGCAATAGTTTCAGACATATTTCATTTAGATCAAAAGTTATTAATTATCCAAGCTCTTTAAATTCCCCTGCACGTGAATTTGTTGGCCCTTTAAATAACTATTTCTGTTGTTTTTAAAAAAATTAAATTGCATTTTAAGGTTGAGAAAATCTATCTTGAAAAAGTGTTGGAAAATAAAATTTTGAGGTAAAGCATGCTACTATCAAAAGTTGGGTCTGGAAATTCATTTTCTTCATGAGCCTATATCTTGAAAACTTAATAAGTGATTAAAAAAATAGTATTGAACATGGAAGTTGATAGTACATATAATGGAAGTGAGGCTACTGTCCTGATAACTATCACATGTATACATACACCTTAACAGTGAACTGTCACACCATAACTACCTTAATATATTACCAGCAATAAGCGATAGGGGGTTAATATTGTTCTCAAACACTGTTGGGTTTTGGTCATTCCTGAACATAAAATTGCCTCAAATCAAAAATTTTAACCTGATCAAAGTAATGGTGCTTGGATGGTACCTGGAGTGGTCATTTTTACTATATAGCATATTAATAATTTCTCAATAGTTTCTTATTTTTCAACCGATGGCGCTGAAATTTATTTAAAATCTAAACTGATTTGTTCTGAATGATTTTTAAGGGAACATGTACAATCTTGTTTGTTAAAAACCTATCAAACTTTACTTTAAGGAACATTTTTAATGTTACGATGTTCCTATAAGTAAATTAATATTTACTTTACAGCGCTTATTCATCTCTATTCCTTCAGTCTCCTGGTGTACCTTAAGGTAGTATCCTTGGTCCTATCCTTTATACAGTTTTCACAGCTGACATCCCAACCCATCCTAACACTATACTCACTATGTATGCCGATGACAGATGTCTATTGTCTATGAACAATAATCCTTACATTGTATCCCAAACCCTCCAATCCCACATTACCACTCCTTGAAGAAAGGTGCCAAAACTGGAGGATTAAAATTAATTCCAATAAATCCCACCAAATCACATTTACCCTTCGTCGTAAACCCATGACTTCTTGCCCTATAGTATCCTTCATAATATCCCTCTTATTCATGTCGAACAGATCCGTTACTTAGGACTATAACTGGACAAACGACTGACATAGAATCCTCATACAAGACTAAAAAGACAAGAAACTGCTCGTAGATTCCGACTATAACAACATTTACTAGACAAACGGTCTAAATTGCCAATCCATTACAAAAGACTGATCTACATGACTATTATAAGGCCTATCTGGACATACGGAGTTAAGCTTTGGGGCTCCACTAAACCATCAAATTCCTCCCGAATCTAATCCTTACAGTCCAAAATCCTTAATGCTCCTTACTTGGTCACAAATCAAGTCATCCATCAGGACCTCAATGTTCCATATGTTGCCGATTTGGCCAGAACCAGATACCATTCCTTCAATGATAAACTTCTCAACTACCCAAATCCACTTGTTTCTAACCTGGCTTCTCCTTCATTACATAATAATCCTCCTTGGCGTCTGAAAAGAAGATGGGCTCGAGATCTTATCCTGTAGGAATGTTATTGGAGTTCTATCAGTGGGTAGATTCTGCACATGTTTATATCATGTCACTATGTCACCTACAGAAAATTTA